>NW_017304990.1:461107-502940 GCF_001594115.1 Trachymyrmex septentrionalis
GGGGGGGTGGGGCAACAACAACTGAGGGATGTTTTTCGTTCGGGCAAGATCAGTACAGACCTTAAGGTCGATCGAGTGGATCGCGCCGGGATGCGGCGAGGTGTGCTCTTTCGCGTCGTTGCCGCAATTGACATTGTTGTTAACGTTCGGCAGCGAGCCACCCGCCCTGAACTGATTTCCCAGGTTAATGTGCAGATGCTTGCCGCTGGACTGCGGTGGACTGGCGCCGGCACTCTTGACGGACAGCGGGGTCTCCGGTACGCCGGATCCCGTGGGACTGGCACCCACCGAGCTGCTCGCCGAGGCTACCTGTGCAGGTCCCGTCAATTGACAACCACACCGCCAAACAAAGCAGCAGTCGTGTGAGCGAGGAGAGCTTCTCACAGCTCCCCTCCACCCGACCGGTTAGCCTTGCGAGATTAGGCGCTTCGGAACGGAAACTCAAATATTAGTGAGACATCATCGCCGCAGAGCTAACCAAGTTACTTCCTCTTCCTTCTCCCGCGAGACTTACGTAGCCAGGACTGACGATCCTCTTATCATCCTGCCACCCTCGCCACTCTTATTCTACAATCTACGACTGTTTTTAGTTTGAAAAAGTAAGAAATTGACCAATTAAAGTCGATTATTGCTTTTACATTTTTACGATTGATCGATTTCTTACGGTTAGGCTTAAAGCTTAGGTAACGGCAATGGCTTGTTGTGGAAAGCCCACTACGGTTAGTTCTCGCTTTAGTTCGCAAATATATTCGTCGTCTTCATTCCTTTTTGTCGATTATAAGCGTTGGTTACTACGCGCGACGTAGTAGTGACTTTCACGGTATAATGATTGGATTTCTATGGATCACGCTCCGATAAACAGGTTTCTTATCTCCGTGGCGGATTTCATTTCTCCGATTGGCGATCCGAACGGTACTCTAAGTCTACTCCGTGAGTGAAAAATTTAAACAACGTGCACGAAACATTGGAAAATCTAACGGAATTCGCACTGTGTTTAAGTTCGACGAGACACGACGGATGACTGTTTAAAAGTTGACAGTTAACAGCTACTTGACGGTGAAATTTAAGCGGTTTTCATCTTAAATCGAGGGTCGGCGAGCTTAAATATTTTATAAACTTTATAGATCAAGAGATAAAATTTAGGAAATTGTATAGATATTTATATAATGAAACAAGATGCACTGGAAAAAAATATGAATTTTCACAAATCATTTGTTCGAATGGCACCAACGAATTATTTATTAAATATAAAGATTTATTTATTTCGTACAAAATCATCAATTTAATTTGGCAATCATTCTTTTATTGAATATTTATTTACCGTAAGTAAATGTTCAATTGGCAATATTCAAATAAATATTTATTATTAAAATTATATTAATTATCATTAAATTTATTATTATTTACTAAAGCTTGATACATTTCTTCTCAATGTAAAAAAAAAACCAAGTTTTCATCAACAAAATTCAACGTACGTAAATATTTATAAGATGGCAAATACGATAAAAACAATTCCTTATTAAGAAAAATTCAAGCTACAGTAATTATTGTTACTAGTACAATAATAATAATAAACAAAGTAGTTTGCCGTACCCGCGCGCGCGGTAGTAAACAATCATGTTTTCATGTCTAGACAAGTAAATTTCTGCGTAAAGCGCGGTGATCCAATCTCGTTTATTTGTCCAGAAGATTTTCGCTCCGAGATACTCGGATAGTCGACGAACGGTCCCGCGAGACGTCCTTATCTTTCCGACGCGATTGGAGAACGTTCCCCGGCGCTCGGTTTTAACCGCACGGGGGCATGCGGAGGTGCGCTCGAGGACGCTAAATGCATCGACCCAACCTCGCCGACGCTCCCGTTGAAAATACCTCGAGGGCCGCCGGCCGCTGCTATTGAGAGAGCGGAATGTTTACATGCGTATCGAAACGAATCGAATGCATCGTAACGAACGCCGAGCTTTATCCGCGGGATCACCCGAGGAAACGCGTTCCTCTCGATATTTTTATTTTATTTATTTTTTTTTCCCCCCCCCCCTCGAAATTGAAATCCCACGTGCCGTCCGGCGGGTATTTAAACACCGCGCTCCAACTCTGAACAACGCGGAATTGCCAAACAGAAATAAATTTGGGGCCGTGAACCGTTAAAGCGGAATCGTTGCGTCGCGGTAAAACACAAAGCTGAAACGTGAATTTCGACAACTCGTTTAATCGCGCTCGCGGAGAGATTAATCCGCGGTCGCGTAATCGCGTCTCGGAGCGCTTTAGCCGCGGATCGGATCGGCGCGGGCGTGCGTGGAAAATCCACGCGACGTTAAGCTGGTATATGTGCACACACCGCTCTCGCGGTAACGCGAGTCGCGAGGTATATACGTGTGCCGAGGATACGCGGCCGCGCGCTCGCGATGCACTTGCACCAACAGTCGCACATACACGCACGCTCGCTCGCGGAGCAACCCGGCCGATACACAGGCAAGCAGGCAGACAGACGGGCAGGGCAGGCAGGCAGGCAGGCAAGCAACACACGCACACGCACGCACGCATATGTATGCACTCACACAATCACACATACATATATACACGCGCGCGCGCGCGCACACACACACACACACACGCACGCGCGCACACTCGGAGACCGAACAGCGCGGTAAGCGCAACGATAAAAAGAAAAGACGGAGAAGGCGAGAGAACGACTAGGGCAAGGGGATGACGGAGGCGAGGGGAGACACCCGTTGTTTACGTTCTAACATCTGAGCCGAGGGAAGTGCACGACGGGTCACGGCGCGATCGCGGCACGGCACCGAGCCACCCACGCCAAAGGATAATACTGATATCTCCTTACTCTGCTCGTGACGTTCGAGACCTCCTTCATGATCGCCTCGAATGCGGCCGAGTCCTGCGCCTCCTTCTGGTTCAGCAGCGCGATCTTTTCACTGAATTTCCGTGGGTTCGCCATGATGGCTCGCGGCACTAGTTTTTCGCGGACACTCGCGGAACCCGGAGCACCCACCACCACCACCACCGCCGCCACCACCAACCACCACTATCGCCGCCGCTGAGCGACCGCCGACCACCAGCCACCCTATCGTCGCCTAACAACACCGTCCGCCGTCCTCGCGATCCGCGATCCGTTTCCTGGCTTTTTTTTTTTATTCTTCGATAAACGACGCACCACTGCTCGCAGATTCCCGCACGGATTACGATTATCGCGCTGTTCCCCGCGTAACGCGTAAACCGATGTGTATGCCTTCCGGATGGCACTGGCGAACACTGATACGCAAGATCATGCGGCGCAGCGCGCCACGCGCATTGCGCAGGAGCTGCAACTTCGCGGGCCGACTGGTCGCGCGACGATCGCCGCCCTCTCGCGGTCGTATCCCTAACGAAAACCTCAGGGACTTTATGATTTGTCCCTGAAATCGTTCGTCGCGCGAGAATGAGAAACAAGTTCCCTAGTCACTCGCCATTTATGCGATTGCGCACTCAGTAACCATTTGTCACTAAAGAAAGAGTTCGCTGGATGACCGACGAACCAATCACTGAGGTTAGGTCTGTTTGCGTTGCTTGAAATTCCTAAAAATGTTTGCACGTAAAATGAGATAAATATATATATTCAGAGACGTTGAAAAGAAAGAAAGCGATGATACTGAACGCAAAAAAAGAGCAAGCAACACGAACAGACTTATTGCCTCTAAAAAAAAAATAAGTTTGTTTTTTATTCCGTCATTTGACTGCACTAGAATTTTCTTTCCTGCTTTCACCAAACGTCAAATATATTTCTATTTTACTTTAAGTACAGAAAGTGTGCACTAGTTCAGTTATCAAATATAGATCTATATTTTTATTAAAAAACTCGTATATATAAAAAAATTAATGTATAAAATTAGATTAGATGTAATATAAACTCTCAACACTAGATTCTGTGCCTTTTTATGAAATATCAATGTATTCTTGATAAGTAAATTATGAAGAAAATTGTTAAAATAAATGCAATATATTTTTCCTGAAGTATGATGACGTTTATTCATTAATTCCCTTCCTTTCACATTAAGGAAAAAGCGTGCTATAATAAGTAACGTCCATTTGACAGCAAAGAAATCGTTACATCGATAAGATTATATTTTAATCGTTTTAATTGTGCAAAATAATCAATACATATAATTATATTAAAATGGCAAAAATCAGTGAAGATGTATATTTAGAGCGTATTCCATCAGGAATGTACAAAGAATTAATTCACGAGTTAAATAAGAACTCAAGTTGGCAGATACTCGCCTATCACGTAGCCGAACAATTTGGATACCAATGGTAAAGAATAACAATTCGGATAACTTTGATAAAAATTAATCAACAAGTATATATTCTTAATAAACTTTTATGTATCTGTCATACCTATAGGAACTCGTGGCTAAAGTCATTAGAACAGAATACCAATGCTACAAAAACGCCAGCAGACAATCTATTGTTCGAGCTTAATGTAAAAATGTGTACAATTGGAATATTATGCACATTGCTCAGAGATTGTGAACTTGGTAACGTTTTATCTGTCTTACATTATCCAGGTATATATCTGTCTCTCGATAGTTCAGAATCAGATGATATATTGTAGATAAAATACTCCATAACAATTATCTAACTTTTAAAATTATTATTAGAACCATCCGTAATTGTTAAACATCCCTCTGACGATCTAGAACGTGATACTTTAGAAATATCTCTTGGTCAACACCTTTATCTTTCTTGCAAAGCTACGGGTATACCGTCGCCGAGTTATCAGTGGTATCACAATAATATTGAGCTACAGAGACAGCAAAGTTGTGAACTTGACATTGTTATAAATAGGTAAAAATATTGTCTCAATTTGTAACATGTGACATATTAACTAATTATCTACACAATTTCTTACAGTTGTGATCAAGCTGGAGAATATAATTGCAAAATCTCACAAGTCACGAATGATGGAGAGGTAGTAATATCTATATTGCTAACAAAATCAGTTTTTGTAAATTTATCTCGCGTACCTGTAGTTATACAGCAACAACCATCTGCTTTCTTAGAACTTAAGGAAGGTGAAGATTTTATAATTAAATGTATAGCACAAGGTCATCCAGAACCACATTATCAATGGTTTAGAGATAATATAAAATTAGAAGGAGAAACATCCAATGTATTGCACGTAAGTACACATAATATTAATGCTAAAAGATTGTATAATAGAAAAAGAAAAATGTTTTAGATAAAACAGTTTAGTTTTAAACATGAAGGAAAATATCATTGTTATATAAATAATGACGTGAATGAAGTAATCACTCAAAGAAGTCATATAATGGTAAAAATTACATGCAATTTATTATTTTATGAGAATAAAAATTAAATGAATTTTTGTCTAAACTATTGTGATAATATATATTCGTATTGATATAGTTGGACCTTCCTCGTGAAAAAGCAATAGCGAAAATAGCTTTAATCATTGCAAATGACGATTATGAAAATCACATGTGTCTAGAGACACCTAAAAACGATGCTGCAAAAATTGGTATTCTGTTAAAAGAAATCGATTTTAAAATAATCTGTCTGGTAAACTTGTCGCTTGAACAAATGAAGAATGCTATAAAAAAATTTGGTGATGTTTTAAAAGAAGGAGTTTATGGTGAGTTATTATAAATATACTGCATAGAAATATATACATATATATTGCCTTTACTAAAGTTTATGTCATGTAGGATTATTCTATTATGCTGGACATGGTTTTAAAATGCAAGAGAGTTACATGCTTGCTGTTGATGCGCCAGAATCTTATTTAAGAAGAGATGCAATTTGTGAAAGTGAATTGTTAGCTATATTATTGCAAAATGATCCTGCTCTTTTAGTAACGATATTGGACATGTGTCAAACTGTACCACCAAAGTAAGGAATTCTACAATTATTTACTTTTTTATGTACATGCTTTGGGAATTAAGGTCATATCGATAGTTCAATGTAATCAAACATTCAGATACACTGTATTAAAAACTTTCAGAGAATCCAATCCTGATATTCATAATGAGATACCAAAAGTCAAAGAATATAAGAGTAGGAAAAACCTACGAAACTTAGTACAAGCGTACTCCACGTCTAGTTATCGTCCTAGTTACGAAAGAACAAACAGCAAATACGGATTATATGCCATGCATCTAAGCAAATATATCAGTAAAAATATTCCAGTCACAAAAGTATTTGAAGAAGTAGGAAAATGTAAGACAAACAACGGAATTTATACATATAGTCTGAATATTTCCTAATTGGTAATTGATTAATTTATATTTGCAGCAATAGACAGATTATTAAAAGGAACTGAACGTAATCAAATTCCAATGTTTGCCTTAACTATCACTAAACCTTTTCGTCTCACTGATGCAATTTACAAAAGTAATTATAGAAATTTTATCTTATAATACAGATTAAACATTTTTTTATGTATATTGTGAAATTAAAATGTTTTCTATCGAATTAAATAAAGTACAATAAAAATGTCAATACAAACTGAATAAACGTATGTATACATAAAATTTATTATATCTGAAGATATAAATAATAAAGAAAATGTGAATGTTTTATTTTTTCTATTTATATCTTAGTTTTGATATAATGTTATGCTTATACATTTCTATTCAGTATTGGAATTTTTATTGGATTTGATTTAACATTGTATTATTGCAGGAGATCTATTGCCTACATTAGAACATTTAAATAAATTAATAGCTTTCTCAACTAAATCTATCGAAATAAACTTCAAGCAAGCTAGTATTTCTGCTATGGTTGTTATCTCGTTATTTATGGAACCATATTTAAATGTAATCAAGATTTCAGTGTGTAATTTAGAAGATTTGGAAGTAAATTTTTTTAATTTTGTGGCCACAAAACAAAACAATTTATTCCAAACTGCAGGTTCCAAACAAGAATGTTGGATACATAATCCACAAATGTGTCAGGTAATTTTAAATTTTATGATTATATACGATGTTATATTACAGAATATTTTATTTTATAGGGACCTTTGGTTATATCTGTTTCAAAAAATGGGACACAAATTGGCGCAACATTGCTGCACATTAAAAACTATATTCCATTAATATTAGAACATATTAATAACTAATATTTATATGTACAAACTGAATTCATATATTTTAATTGTGAATAAAATATATGATTTATACTATATATATATGTATATACACATCTGAAACACGATATAATGTAAATAATTATATATCATATTAATATCTTTTTATTAAAAAATATAAAGTAATGTTATATAGATAGGTAGCATTTATTTTCTATAGCAACAAGAAATGATTAAATAGATTAACACAAATTTTATTTCAAACTATTATGCAAATATATTGACAAAACTACTATAAGACATTAATAAGACTATAATGATTTACAAAAGTCGCAATCCATGAACCACCAACATTATTTACATATTTACGGGTAAAAATATAATTACATGTTAACATATTTCTAATTTTAGAATCTGTGAATGTAAAAGCTGATTCTGGCTTCTTTTGCGTGGCCATACCTGGGATGTAATGGATGAGCATTTTAATTTGAATGGAATGGTCCTCATCTGCAAACAAGATATATATATACATACACACACACACACACACACACACAGCTGTATACTATGGAATATTATTGTATTGATTTGATAATTCTGTTACCTGTCTCAGCTGAGATATCAGATATAATATGAAATGCAATATCTTCTTCATTTACTGCAATCAACCATCTTTGCTCAGGTCTGAGGGTCTCGATTTTTGTTCTTAAAACTTCTATCATATCTTCTGCTACAAGACCTTCCAAGGAATCATAGTTTTCATTTGCTAAAGCCTTAGATATTACTGTTACTGCCTAGAAATGCAAAGATATACTTGTTAGTACCCGAACAATATTATAGTATGTATTTAATTAGTCATGAGAAACTTCATACGTATTTGATTCCGTAGACAGCTTCGAATATAGAAAACTCTTTATCTATCTGTGAACTTTTAAGAGTAAAGAAAAAAAGACGTAACGGCATGAAAAAAGATGGTTTGAACGGTTTGACATTAGTCACAAGCATAGGCAAAGAAACGTGTGGTTCAGAATCTGATTCGGTGCAGTAAATTCTAAAAGCTACGACATTTGAGGTCGAGCTAGACAGCAAATTCGTCTTGTTGTACTGTCGTACGATTTTCGTATGCATTTTGTTTCTATACGTGACACATGCGACAATTCGTCGCAGATTACATGATACATTCTTCCTAATCATCGGAATTAACATTATGATACGCATAAAATAATACAAAAATCTATAGACACGAAAATCACGAAGCACTGAAATGTTTTTCTAACCTATTTCTCATAACACTTAAGATCGTATGTGCCCATGATATCAGTAGAAATTTATTCGAAATTCTTTATAATGTATTAATATTAATAACGTTAAACATAAGTATGCACTCTGCAACGTTTTTCACAAAAATTGTTTATTATTCAGTAACTGTTCAATTCAAAGATTTTTGTAATTGGCGCCAGAGAAAGAAAAGCCTGAAAATAGTCTTTAAGGCTCGATTGCACCAACGTTATTTTAATTTTAAGTGAGGCTTAAAACTCTTTCTGTCTCTGTCTCTTCTTGGCTTTAAAACGAGACAGATAGAGTTTTAAGGCCGGTATTCATAGTCAGTTCTTATATTTAAGATCATCTTAAATTCAGCCTTAAGATGTCACGAACTAATCAGAGGGCCGCATTAACATCTTAAGACATTACTTAAGATGGTCTTGAAATAAGAATCAATTATAAATACTGACCTTTTATTTGAAGTCAAAGTGACACTAGCCTAGAATTGGTTTCCACCAAGAATTTAAATCGGAATGTAAGAATCAACCTACAATCGAGTATTCTCCTGTTACAGTCGAGCAACAGGCAGTGCTCGACTGTAATTGGTTGGTTCTTACATTCTGATCCGGATTAAACCTTAGATGGAAACTAGGCTATTGATGCAACTGGACTTAAAAGGAGATCTAAGGATATGATCAACGCGATGTTGCAAACGCTTTGAAGCATTTTTTAATTAGACAGTTTGTAAAATTCTTTCTTCTAATTGGTCCATTAAATGCTTCAAAGTATTTGTAGCGAGACTTTGACCACAGCTCTAGAGATCTTATAATCAGAGTTTGGCGAAAGCGTGCACAACTTCTGGTTGATTTTCCACATGATGAAAGGGATTGATATAAAGTGGTTTTCATTTGATGACACTAATCGACACAAGTCGACACAAGCGTCGTTCTATCTTTAAGGCTATATCCACACAAACTTGCATAATCGCATAAACATGTGCATAAAGAAAATCATCCAATCGTATTTTACGTTTGTCTTTATGATAAAAATGTGATTGGATGATTTTCTTTATGCGGCTATACAAGTTGTGTGGAATGGCCCTAACACGCATTCTACAATAAGCCATTAGTCATAAATCAGAAGTTAGAAGCTGGAAATTAACCAATCACAGTCGTAAATTTTTTAAATTGTGATTTTAGTGTTATCGTCAAAGTTTGATTATCAACAGAGATGATAATTGCAGAGAAAAAATTGTAATTTTTCTAAAATATATAGAATATTACAGTTTTACAAGTATACATTTATTTATGAAACATTTATCTAATAAAAAATTATAATATAATGAAAAATTATAATATTTAAAGTATGAAAAAATTATAAATTTAATAATGTATAAACTAAATATTTATGTTAATAATAGCAAATGTCGATAATGTCAACATTCTTCAAATATCTATGGGCTCTTGGGGCCTTTTTTATACCTCCGAAAATTTGTCCAGGATTGATGGTCTTTTATAGTATCTTATCGGTGGTATAAGTATTGTTGGTACAAATTGTATTTATTTATTTATTTATATTCATATATTGACTTGTTCATTTATCCAGGAAAAAATGTTTTATATATAATCGTATATACATATATTGAAATTACAATATAATTATATACAAAATATGTTCATATGTATACAATTATAGAAAAATATACATATCTTACAATATTTTATAATTTACATATAAAAAAATTCTGAATTTTTAAATTTTACGTAAAATATTTTTAAATTCATATATATATGAAAAATTCTATAAAAAAGTATATAGATATTTTAAATATATATTTCTGAAATGTTTTTCTTATTATAGCTAGCTAGAATAGGAGCATACGACGCTAACAAACGTTGATAATACTAGAGCACTATAAGGGGCTCCGATACACGATGTAGTAAAACCCGGAAAATCCGGCAAATTAAAGTTAATCACTAGATTAACCACGAATCTCTGCCATTTTGGCTCCATATGTGCGGTTTTTCAAAATTTTAGCCTTTTTTACTGCGATTTTTGCAATTTTCAACACAGCAACCGGGCATTTTCGATAATAACAGAATCAGATTCTTCTTCTTCTTTCAAATCCTTATATGGATTTCCGACTTTTTAACAGAATCAGGTTAGGATAGCACTTTGACGCCATTTTGGCTCCAAATGCTAATTTAATGAATTTTCTCATTGCGGTACTTTGTTAATCTAGTGAGAGACTTTAATTTGCCGGATTTTTCATGGGTTTTTTCCTACACCGTATTTCGAATCCACTTTCAGACCTCGAGCTTGATCTCCTTACTACTCCGTGGTTTTATAGGATCATGCATGCTCTGGCGCTGAAATCGGTCTTTATCAGAGCCCTCTGGTAATTGCTTTGACTTTAGTCAAATCTGTTCCGATGAGTACGAGATGGTGCGGAGCAGTGTGGGGGCTACTTTATTAAGAAGATACATAACCAAAATTGCATATTTTAGACAATCTTTTAAAAATAACGCTAGAAAATTGTAACGTTTGCGTTTAAGTGTAAAAATAATTTTGTTATAATTTGAAGAGTAGACATGAGATTGACATCCAGTTTATTAAAACGCATGGGAGAATGGTCAAAGAAATATGCAAATTTACCGGATAGTTACATAGAACGAGCAATGGCACAGGTCTGCACAATTGTCAAATTGTTTTAGTCTGTGTATTGTTAAAGAACATAAACTGTATAACCTTATGAAAATTAAATTACAGTTAAATGTGAATTTTTAATATATTATAATTTTTTTTCATGCTGATTGAAAGTATAAGATTAATAGTTCACTTATGTCTATTTCTGCTAATGTAGATTGACTTTAATTTCGACTTATTCTTCATCTTTTTCTAATTTTTGGATGTAAATTAAACTACAATAGTAGAAACAGGTATTAAAAGTCCAATCCAAGTGAGCTATTAGTAGTTTTATAGGTAGTATAAAAATTTATTTATAACAAATCTAACAAAAAATATATATATTATTATTTTTATAATATTACATATTTTGTGAAAATAATATTAAGATGATGAGTTCTAATTTTCAGATTTTGAATGGCTGAACTTAAAAATTGTTTATTTTTGCAAGTTGTGTTTATTAGAATTAATTGGTACTCAAGTTAATTAAAATTTGATCAAAGTTATTCTACTCTGCTGACCAATTAATTAATTATTAATTTTAACATTTTTATTTGTTAATTTATTAAGGTTTATTGGAAGACACCCAACAAGCCAAATTATTTGCCACGCACGATTGAAAAAAAGCGATTTCGTTTCTCAATACATCGTCCATGGACTTATGCATTTCAACGTGATAATGAACCTCGTAAATTTCCTAAATTCATTCATGTAGAGCCTATTAAGGATTGGAGTTTCTTTCGAGGTGATAGGGTATGTTATATTTTATTGATAGACTTTTCATAAAAAGTGGAAAGGTAAGAAATGACATTAGTAATATTATTTTGATATATCAATATTGTAACATTTGTATAAATTTATATTTTTCTAGGTAGAGATTTTAGTAGGAAAAGATAAAGGAAAGCAAGGGATTGTAAAAGAAATTTATCAAGAAAGAAATTGGGTAATTGTCGAAGGACTTAATACAAAGTTGGAATATCAGAAGATGGATAAAAAATCTGGTATATATATGCAGCAAGAACAACCATTATTAGTAACTTCACAAGTACAATTGGTTGATCCTTCAAATATGTAAATATCTATTATATTATAAAAAATTTCTTTTATGAAGATAAATGTACACTATCAATGATTATATATTATTAATTTACAAATCGTTGCAGGGAAGCAACTCCAATAGAATGGCGATTCACAGAAGATGGTCAGCGTATACGTGTATCCATGAAATCTGGTAGAATAATTCCTATTCCTGTTACATCCCAAGAAACGATAGATTACAAATTTCGTCAGCTTTATCAAGAGCAAACAAAAGATACAACTAAAGCTGATGTGGAAAAAATAACTTTTGAAGTATATAAAATACCTCGAATTTGTTTATTTTTATTTATAGATTTTATATTAATTATACATATATACATAAAATGCATGAAAAGTTTATAACAATATTAAGACAAATTTTACGGAGAAACAAAAAATTAAATGCATGTTTTCTATTTACAGCCAGCATTAAAGACTTTTGAGATGGATATCATGGAAAAAATGGGTATTAAAGAAGATCGTGTTCCAAAGAAATTTTATTGGTATTAATCATTCTTATATACAATTTGCTGTTATTTTCAATGTACAGCTATAGTTATTTAATAAATATATTAAACAGACAAAAGGGAACATAGTTTTCTAATACAACTCAAGAAACCTCACAAATCATTTTGAATGAAAAAATGCGTGAAAATTGCATTTTCCAATATTGCATTTTCCAATTTATCTATTCGTTAATTTAATAATTTTAACTTTTTTTTCTTGGTATTGAGAGATTCTATATCTTTGACAAAAGACATTATAAGGAATCCCTATTTGCAACGTTTTGCATAGGAAATACACAATAAAAAGAGCATTTATAACATTAAATAATAAAAAAAACGAACAATTCAGTGCTTTATATATATATATAACGAATTTACATTGAATTAAAATACGTAATAATATTGATTAGTATTTTAATCAATAGTTGCTTGTTTTATGCTAAATCGTGTCATTCACACATATCACAGCACAAAATTTTAATAAATGCATATTCCGAAATGCTTTCGTATTATATTTAAATATATATTCCGATATATTCCTTTATATTAATATTCCGTTATGTATGACACTTCCTCTTAACTCGACGCATTTATAATTCTGATTGCAATGGAAATTAAGCTAACGATCGATCAGTTCACATTTCGATAACGTTGAAAATTTATGGCCATATGGACGCAAGAAAGCGGAAAGATTTTTTTTCAAAAAAGGATTCTATTTTTCAAAAATTGAAATGTGTAAGAAGCAATGAAATCTCGAACATTCAAGTAAAATAGCACAGATAACAAAACATGTGCAAAATGGGTCGTAAGATTGTCTTAAGCGGCATCTACAATGAGATTAAAAGCTTAAAATTTAAGCTTTAAGCCTTAAGCCATAAGAAATTGATCAGTTGAATGTGAGGAAAATAATTGCTGTTGATTAGTCCATTTCTTACAGCTTAAGGCTTAAAGTTTCAATTTTACGCCTTAAAATCTCATCGTAGATTACACCGCTTTATGCCACTTTATCATAAATAGAAAAAAAATTGTTTATAAACGAATGCGGAGAAAATAATCGATTGACCAATTTTTGCAGCTTATGCCTATTGCAGAGTAGGTATTGGCTGTGTTCAGCAAAGAAAACTGTTTTGCAACTGTTGTAAAGTCCTTTAATATAATTAGTCCTGCCTTTAGTTCATCATTGGCGTTAAATGTATAAATCGTATTAAAGAATTTTACAACAATTGCAAAGCTACTTTTGCTAAATGCAGTCATTATAAAGACATTTTTAAGCCGTTTTATGATATCTTAAAGATGTCTTTATAATGCGATAAGATATGATGTCTAAAAACCGTTTTAATGACATCTTGAAGACGTCTTGCATTCCAATTTTGGACATGGTGCTGTCTAGAGAATGGATTTGCGAAAATAAATTTAAATTAATCGAAGAATCCGTCTTCGCGGCGCACTTCACGTTAGACGCGATGTCGCGATTGCGCGTCGATCGCTGCGGTATTCAGTTCGAAAAAAGTCACCGTCATGGATAAATGCGCGTTTTTACGAGAAGAGCCGTTTTTCCATTGTCGGTTCTCCCGCAGGTTCTCTTCGACTTCCGGGTGCTCTATAGATCGGTGAGTCGTACTTTATCCCGCTACATTCTTAATAAAGATATAACAGGTGTGGGGAGAATGATGATCAGGAAATGAAGTGCGAGGCAACGGGGAGCGCGTCTTTAGCGCGACCGTCCGCCATCTTCCTTTCCCTCTTCTCAGATCCCAAGATCTCGCGTCTGAAATAATTACATTTCGTCCCGTTATATCCTTACTACCTGCGAAACGACTAATCGCGCAAAACGTCGCGCCTCGTGCCAGAGATAATTTTTCGCTGATAATATCTCGACATACGCGTTATCGTGAACGGAACGGCATTCTATTCATGTACGCGCGCGGCGATGCGGTATCTTCGCGTGATTAAGCACATTATATATACCGCTGTTAGCGCATTAGCTTCATCGAGACGATCATAACCGGTATGAATGCTTTTGCAACGGAAGCTACTGAAGAACTGTTCAAGATTCAATTGGGGCGATTGTAGATTTCAGTAGCGATTGGCGCTTTCTTCACGCTGCGAGCAAATTTAAAGTTTATTACTTCTTACAGATAGCCACGAGATGGCGTCAAAATGGCCTTTTTTAAAAAGAATTTTGTAATTTAATAAAAAAAAATTCTCAAATAAGAGCTTAAATGATATTTGACTGTTTAAACGATTAATCTATCATATGTTTAATCAGAAAAGGGAATTTATATTTTATTATTATTTTGCAAATTTACTTATTATAATATACGGATATGGATTATTGAATTAAACGCATTTTTAAATGAATTTAAATAAATTACATAAGTACTAAATTGATTCTATCATTTTTGTAAAGAGTGAACTATAGATAGCAGATGACATCTCTCTCTCTCTCTTTCTTTCTCTCTCTCTCTCTCTAACACCTAATTTATCAATTACTTTAACATAAACCTGTTCCGTGGTTTTATTGTATTATGAGCGACTTTGACTAATTGATTGATATAATCAGAGATTAACTTATCAAGCAATAACTGTACTATCTTGTTAATAACAAGTATAATAAAATTGTTGATTTTTTTGTTATTTAATGCATGAAAAGAAAAATTCGATTAGGGATAACAATTTATATATATTGTTAGAAATGTTGCCATAAGCAATTCCGTCAGTTGAGTTAATCGCCAATTAAATTAATTAACATTTAATCGGAGTCACTCATAGAAAACTGATCTCTCGTGTCATTTTCTCTCTTATTGCTATAACGGCGCATCATTTTGATTACCGTATCGTATGAAAATATTCTATCATTCGTATCCTAATGTAACAGGAACCACTATAATAAGGCGACGGGGTGGCTAAAATTAGAAATAGGCAATCTACAATCAGGCTCATATTATAACTATCTACTCAGCTATTTTGCTTGTTGCAAATTCTTAATTCGAACTATTACTGCACGGCCGGCACTATGGAATTATAACGTACGAGCGATTCGTGTTAACAACGTATCGCTTAATTAAATGATTAATTGACATGTCTACCTACTTCATTTCAGTAACATTACGGTTCGCTTGCGTATGGCATATATTGAAATTTCCATATATATTTCGTTGTCAAAACATACACTACATTAAGATGTTATATCGCTGCTTTTTGATGAAATTTACGAAATAAAAATATTATTCCACATTTAATCATTGCATATTGGATATGATATTGCATTTTGCATTGTCGATTCAGATTGGAAACTTGCAATCTTAAGTCTCTTTTTGCGTGATTGATTTTACTGCGATGAAACTATTAAGATTGACACTGTATTGTACCGTTAATTTGCATATATTCTGCAGAAAATACTATTTTAAAACTATTTTTATGCATAAGATGCATGTTTCATTTACAAGGCGTTTGATTGGAAAAAATAAATTAGCAAATCACATAGATTTGCAATTTTCTCTTAACTTTTTGTTAGCACGTTAGCTATTGAATTCATAATAAATGACAATGCAATTAGAGCTGTGAATGTATATGATAGTTATCGATTAATTTAGACGCTCTTAAAAATAATATCAATAGATCATCTCTTTTTATAAATCGATGAATTTAGATTTTGGATTATCTGACTAAACAGCGACATTATTTAAATTTATCAGCACGATAGAAAAAGCCTCTCGCGCATATAACATCGGTTCGTATCTCTAAAATCTCTTGAAGAAAACAAATAACATACCTTATTAACCATTATACCTACGTAACAAATATTGATCGAAAAATAATCCAGACGCTTGCTTGGCACATTACTACGTTTCATTTGCATCATACAATCGGGATTTCGTATATTTCACGAGGATTTAGTGGCAGGATGCCTGACTAGGAGATTCACTTCACCGTCGTGTAGCTTCTTCATCAAAGACCACGCTTCTATCCTCGACATTCGCGTTACATCGTTACCGTTTACTTCAAGCAGTTGGTCCCCGGCTTTTAAGGCACCCGTTTTCTCGGCAGCACCTCCTGTCGTAAAGATAAAGTTCAGATAACACGTAATATAATTTCTATTATTTCAATATAACAATATCGTTATCATTATAATTAACATTATCCTTTAACATGATATTCGCGAGCGCAAATATATTATATGCAAAGATTTACCGGTGAATATCTTCTTGATAATTAAAGGTCTATCTCCGAGGGGACTATCTCTGCCGCCTTCCAGACTAAATCCGAGACCAGCTCCGTCCTTGTAAACCGCCACGGTCGACGGTGGTCCCCACGCTATGTCTTCCACGTTTCCATTCGTCTCTAACCCTGTACGCGATCCGAGTTCTTTTATTTACATCGATTCCGTTATCATTAAAATAAATCGTGAGAGCAATCGTTCTCACGCAAGAAATGCATGTATTTGTTTACCTTCGACGATGGTTTCGACACTCGCAGTTCGCGACCTCAGCTTACAGCCTTCCTCCATCCTGACCCTCGACACGACCAATACGACCTCCGATCTCGGCTGCTTCAGTACCGCCATGCTCTCTCGGTGTGTGAGACCTCGCGTGCTTCGACCGTTTATGCTGAGGATCCTGTCACCCCTCTGCACCCGGCCGTCTTTATCCGCGATAGAGTGCGTCAGTACTCTATGAACCGTGATCTCCTTCACTTCGCAATCCGCGCCACCAGCCAAAGTGATGCCGACGCTGCCGGTCGGGTTTTCCTTGTGAAGCAAAACGACTATAACATCGTGCGCTCCACGTGCCTCTTCCAAACTCGCCTCCTCGACGAGCTGCGCCAGTTCTTGTTGCGAGATTAGACTGGTACTGCTGGCGAGTGAACTGATACTGCCAAATTGTTCGCCGTAGCATCTATCGGTGTCCATTTCCGTCCCGATATTCTCGTCTACGCTGCTGTCTAGACTTGGAAATCGATTATGAGTGTTGCTGGCGTTCTGTTGCGATTGACTATGCATAGGACTGGTGTCAACCTTCTCCAAAGCTTTCTTCATATCCGTGACACTGGCGCTGCGTCGATTTAAGCCACGAGATGTCGGAATCTTCGACGCTGTCACACTTTTTATTCTTTCGACACTTTCTGTCATCTCGTCGCCGCTGTCGACAGTTTTGGTTCTTCCTAAGGTGGGTATTTTCGAGACAAAGGATCTATCCTCCGACAAGGATTCGTTCGAAGTAATAGAGCCTCTTCTCCCGTATCGATTTTCTTTCGAAATTTCCCAAGCAGATTTTACCGGTGAGCTTGGTATTATGCCATTCTTTTCAATTTTTGGTTCTGTATTTTGCGCACGGGATAATTTCAAATCTGGCTTAGCGCCAAGTATATCTTCTAGGCTCATCTGACTCTTCGATCTACCAAACGTCCCTTCGTCGACGTGTATAGCTGATCTGGAGCGGCTTTTTGTCGTTAAGATCGTCAAAAGATCGTTTTGGTCTTCCATATTTTTTCTCGGAGTTGAATTCGCTTTACTTTGTGGTTTTGACATTTCCATCGCGGTGACCTTCATATCGCTTACCGTAGTTCTATTCTTTGAAGACAAATCGTTGTTGGAGTACGCAGTAATAGCGGGTTGGTTAAATATGGAGCCACGACTATTTCTTGTTTCCAAATTTTGAGCTGCGAGGATTGGGCTTTTGTCGTATCTCGATTTTTCTTCCATTGATCGCGCCAAAGTCTTCACTTCCGCTCGAACCCACATCTTAAGATCGTTTGATGGCTCCAACATTTCAGATTTGGGTGGTCTAACAGCTGGCGGCGGGAAACTCATTTTAGGTGGCAATTTAGGTTTCTCCTCCTTTCTCTGTAATGGTTCTTCGTCCTCCGCGAAGGGATCCGCGACTTCTATATACGCAATCTTGATCTCTTGTTTGCTCGCGGGATCGCTCCCCGAGTTATTGCTCATCTGATGAATAGCACCACCGTTCTGGTGGATGGTTTCTTTTACAGCATCTTCGTCGTCTGAGAACTTTCGCTGGATTAGCGGCGATCCGTTCAAATCCCTACCGCTTCGGCATCTGGCGCTCGCCAGGATATTCTTTCGATTTATCGCCTCCACGCTTTGCGGCTTCAGTACTCTTCGGGATAGAGACTCGGCACTGGCTTGAGACCCGGATGTGAGCGTCGAGGATGTGCTGCAATTCGTATCGGTGCTGTTCGATCGCCTCAATTGTCTCTGAGGAATTTGCGAACTTCTCGAAACGAACTCGTTCGGTTGTGGTGAGCCGCTGCTGCTGGAAGATGATCTCTCGGCTAGATATGTTCGTTCACCGAGAACACCTATCCTGGAGGTGAATTGATCTTTATCGGATGCAGCAATTTGATCTCTGATATCTCGTGCGACTGAAATTCTGCTCAAATTGTCTGCGATCAAAGGCCGACGTTGACAGTTTAATTCCGCGGAGACGTAAGATCTCTCTGATGAAATGGTAGATCTTTCCGACGGTACCGGAGACATCGGCGGACTGAAGCCGCGAGATATGCTGCTCTGAGAGCTGCTTACGGCCGAATCATTGTCGGAATCATCGTAATCTAAGCGAGCTTTCCTTTGCATTATCCTTGGCCTAGTACGTGAGCCATCCGGTGAGCTCGTCGTCGAGGCAAACTCGAAGCTGTAATCGCTTCTTGTAGGGCTGCAAATACTCTCCAGGCTTTTCGGTGGCTCCGAAAATGTGGACATTGCTGTTGATTGAGAACTTTTGATCGGGCTGCTGCCGTTTATCGTGGAATTTGTCGTCACTGAAGTACCATAAACCGTGAGAGACTTTCTTTTGAAAGCCGGGGAGTACTTGGAGTATATCTGAGGCGCCGGCATCTTGAAGGACGTTGTCGCTTTCAATGGCTGGCTCGCTGTGCTGGCGTTGCTGGCTAAGGAACTTTGAGACCCCCACTTGTCTTGAATATTTGCCTTTGGTATCTGAAAAAATTGTATTGTGCGAACAATGTATTATTATGATATATTTTTTTGCATATAAAATGGAGAATTATTCATAAAAATAGATTTTTCAAAGTAATACCCGATAAATTTTTTGAAATATTACAAAATATTGTGTATTATATTATAAAATATAAATTAGATTCGAATTAAACATCTCATGAATTGAATTGCATTATATATGTTTCAAATCTTACCTGATGCAATAATATTGAATCTCGTGATTTGATTTCTGGTAAATCAACGATAGGTTGATCGATTGATACAGTGTCTTTTTCCGGTATAACCAGACCACGTAATTTCGATATTGATCTTCGTCTCTGCTCGATCAACTGATTCAAGCTGTTCCTCCTTACATCTTCGCCGGGTCGTCTGAACGTGGACGCTAAGGAATTCGTTCTTGAAATTTGTGAGTTACTGATGGAATCGGTTGTCAAAGAATCTCGATCTTGCACAAAGGGTGCCGGGCCGGAAAAACTGGTGGCTCGCGTTAATGAAGGTGTGCCCGTTGGCTTGATCGAGTTGCTAGAATTATTACAAGAATTTACAGTTTTACCGATGTTCGAATACACGACATTCTGCAAATTGCTGCTTTCCGCGATATTTGCACAATAATTTTTCGTCGTCGTATTTAAGAAATTCTGCTTGTCGTACAAAGTTGACAGTGGGTTAGATAATGATTTCGGTGGAACAATTGGTAGCGTCTTTGGAGCCCGCGTAGTTTGCGCAGTTGGACTCAACAGAGCAGGTTGAACAGTCTGAGGCAAACTAAGCGTTCTCTGATTATATTTCTTCGCGGAGTCATGCCCAGTCATAGTCTTGGCTGAATCGGTGAGATCGAAAGAACTCTGCGTCCTGTCGGCGAAGAAAGACGGTCGATCTTTCTGTCCGTTGCTCTTGTCGTCGCAGCAAACGTCTTCGGAGGATTTGTACTTGGAGAGGCGTTTGCTGTTGCTCGTGGCTGCTGCCGCTGTTATGGCATTGGGAAATAGGGGCGCATCAAGATTGCTTTGCGATGAAAACATTGCGATTTTATCTCGAACAGATCGCTCAGACTTGTCGTCCTGTCTCCAGAGATCACCGTTCAAGGAAAACTTTCTTTGCGGAGATTCTACCGTAGAAGTAATTCTCGTATGCAACACTTGCTCTATTTTTGGCGGGCCTGCGAATAATATAACGTACTTTTGCAAAAAGTATAAGAGTATAGAAAAAGGTGGTAATATATAAAAATGCGATGTGCTCGAAGCGATTTTAAAGGGAGGAGGAATCGATCTTTCCGAAAGTATTGAATTTAATAATTTTCTAATATATTTTTTTGATACCTCAAGTATGTTGCTTCTCTCTGGAAAAAAAAAAAGACGAGGAATTTCATTCGTCGAAGTTAGATAAGTGATGAGTACCTGTCAATGGAAGAGGCGGTGGGGTATCAATAAGCGCGTCCTTTTCCACGTGGCTTGGCACTTCTTCGAGCGTCGTCACGGCCTTGTGATAATATCCAGCGATCTCCATCTTCTTCTCACTCATAATTAAATTGCTGGTAGTCGTCTGACAAGAATAAAGAGAACTTCCCGCGACGATGGAAGTGTTTTTCTTCGCGATATCTTCTGAAGTGTGATAAGATGATTTTTTTTCTTCGTTAGTAATCTCAGTGGACTTCACATCTTGACGTATATTATCTACATTGGACGACGTAGCCTTGCCCACCTCAGACCGGACGCTCTCCATACTTGCCGAAGCAACTTTGTTTATGTCCTGCCTCACGTTTTCAGTGCCTGAGAACGTTATCTTACTATCGGATAGAATAATGCTTCTCGAACTGACAACGTTGCTGTCGTTCGCGAGCATTTTAACAGTCTCGTTAGTACGAAACGACTCGTTTTCATTACACAATCCTGCATCATTCGCAGTTATCGTCGCTGTCCTTGTCGTAGCGATATATCTGTACGGTGGTTGGTTGTTACTGTTGTTGAATTCTTGGTACGCTGCTGGAAATTCGTCCCCGTCCGGGGGCAGGCGTTGGCCGCCTCCACAGTTCTCCATCTTACCATTTACCGTGTCTGCAACATTTCCGAATTCTTGACATTGATACGAAAGTTTAAGTTTTTCGATAATATAATATAGTAATTAAAATATTTTAATGTTTATTAATAAGCTATACAGAATTGGTAAATATTTAATTTTAAATTATTTTAATTTGTATGAAAAAAAGGTTTGTTAAAGTACAATATAAATGTAATATGATTTTTCTTGCTAAATGTGATGGAACGAAAGATAATATAATAAATGTGATTGCTGTTTTCCATTACGTTTTAACAAGCTATCGTTTGTATGGAATGTCTGTTTTATTTTTTGATAAGCTAACAAATTCAAGGTGAAACAGAATTTAATGGAATTTGAATGGTACTATCTTCGTTTTGCTTAAACAAATATCATAAGTAACGTGGATTCTTGTAAAATATTCGAAAATATTTTATTCTTTAAGCGGGCTTTTTGGTATTATATATATTTATGACAAAAAGTCAATTCATTGAGAATTCTTTTGTACATTTTGTAAATCTTATTTCAGTGTTCTTCTTTAATATAATATGTACTATTATGTTATGCGCTTTAAAAATTCTTTTGGAAAGGAAATGCATTCGTAAAAATATTTGCACCATTAAATAGCGAACCAGCAAACCACTTGAATGATTCATCGCGCATATATCAACACATTATACATCGCAGTCGTATTATCGTTTAAAAAAATGACATCATCTTTTCGATTTTTCATATTTTTCGTCTGACGAATCGCAAACGTGTCATTTTTCATATTTGTCAGAGTTCAATATATTCTACAGTCTCCATCGAATTTCAGAGATTTATTTTCTACTCGTAAAATCTGAGTTTTAAGGAAAAAAAAAACTTGTCTCTCACATTAACCTTATTCTCTTTCTTTGAGTTTACTCCGATTTTATTTCAAATATTTTATTTTACTCTAAATTTTCTGCTTTTAACGTCTTATTTTATTTTGTATAATGTAAGATCTCCGAATTTTTTCCTCGCTCAATTCGACAATACAGATTATTCAGTTTATATAGATTTGTGTTAGTTTATATAAATATTGTCTCAAGGATTTCCACATTTTAAAACAAGCCTACTGATAAATCTTTTGCATGTACTTGTTATCTAGTTTAAGCAGGAATATTTAAATCGAGTAAGTTACTGTACCGTTGACAGCGTAATTTCTCGTAATGAAATACAAAGTTTTATTTTAAACTTTCTTTATCTATCTATGAATGTGCAAATGAGATTCTTAAAATATCCAACTGCTCGTAAATTGCAAATCATTGGTGCATATATTGTCGCATTGCCGAACGCTTACGTATGCCGTCATATACCGCGAAACTATGACTAATTTTAATTCACGGTTAATAAAGCGCACCGCGCTAACTCCTGATTAACATTCCTGGCGTAGTGCACAGCACGACGAGTAACTAATCATCGATCGTATGCACGTGCAACAAATGCAACTTTCGCGCAACTTGATGGTTTTCGATGCATCATCCAGACGATCGCGCCATATTTGTACCGATATCAGAGACACTCCACGTGTTACTGTGTGCGTAAATGCATTCGAGTATACGTGAATCTTGTTCATTCTTATAATCCAACATTTATTTAGTTGGCAAATCAACTACAATATGCGATCTGTATCAATATTTAATTATAAAAATTCGCAGTAAATAATGTAAACGAATGATAATAAGTATATAAATAAATATATTATATAATAAATATATAATATAAAATGGAGAAATATTAGATTCAAGTAAATTAAGAAATTATAATTCTTTGAAATGAAATTGCTTTTTACATTGTCTCGAAACGATAAAGTGATAGAAGAAACATTTAGAAGTGTCAACCGTTGTACCGTATTTCAGTCTTGACAAATATTTAAGATTACGAATTTGTTAAGTTATAATCAACGTATCATTACAACCAATCAGCTAAACTAAATTAACGTAAAGTAAGATCTTATCTGTTATTTTTTAATATTATTTCATATGTACATTGTATACTGTTAGATAATAAGGCTAGAAAAACATAATGAAAGATAGAGGCTCAACGTACGTTCTGTGTTCACTAATGCATTAAGTTGAAAGTAGATAATATACACTACAAGATATACCTGATGAGACGATCAGGGTACAACATTCAGAATTCGCGAGGGCCACTCTTGTTTTACAACCACTTTGCGAGTATTAAGTTGGCAGGCAATTAATTTTAATCATCGAAGAGCACTATACATAACTCAGCTCGCGGTTATGGCAAACTTTCACGTGGAAGAGGCGCGTTCGTTGTGCGTTTTGCGCACGAGTCCGAAATTATTTAGTCGGCACGAAACGAACGATTCTCAGAAGAACGTCAATGTATCGAAACAACGGCAGAATTTCTCGTTCGCGCTGGCAAGAAGGCTGTCGTAAGACTGGACGACATTGCCTGTCGAGGCCAGCTTCCGCGGTTAGCACCGACATCAAGCGCTTTCATGCGCACGAGAGGAGGGATAGTCCCGCGCACACTTTTCAGCGTGCCACCGTTTTTCATTTTGCCGCACAGAATTGTATTCTTTGCAAATATTATACGCACCGTATACGCGAAAAATCAGCGTGTATGTACGTGTCACTTTGTTCTTCACTCCCCCCGATCTCCGAGCCTGTGTTTTTTCCCCTTTAATTTTCTTCTCCGATTCGCGTTGGATTCGCGTTGGATTTGCGTCCAACGCGCGCATCATTTCTTGTTACAA
Organism: Trachymyrmex septentrionalis; assembly: GCF_001594115.1. NCBI lineage: Eukaryota > Metazoa > Arthropoda > Insecta > Hymenoptera > Formicidae > Trachymyrmex > Trachymyrmex septentrionalis. The sequence continues at coordinate 485,497 of NW_017304990.1, forward strand.
TATTTCACGCCCGCAGATATTCGAGATTTGTTTCTAATCCATCGAGACAATAGCGAAATAACTACGGAGGCACGTATGTCGTAAATCAGCTGCATCACGAGACGTAACAGTTTCTCTTGGAATTCGTAGATCTGTGTCTTGTGTACCAGTTTGCGGATGTCGCCCGAACTGTTACGCGAGTCGATTAATCTTACGGAATGTGTCAACGAAACGAAACCGTTCGCTCGCCGAAGAAAAGTCGTAGGACGCAAACCGGACGATCTGTGTTGACCAGGGTATACCGCTATATGCGATATAATCGGCTTTAAGATGAACCAACGATTTTGTCATGCCACTGAGTTACGTCGCTCTTCATAATTCCGTGAACGTTTAAACGATTCATTAACAAAAACCGGAGAATGCGTCAATTTATGGATTGAAATCAGATCGACGTATAAGATAAGCATAGCAGTAAAGTTCATAAATCTAATCGCGAGATGCAAACACATTGGAGAGATTTTACATTTTTCTATTAGCGATGTTACGTATACTTTTTATATTCTACAAGTTGTAGAACAGCTATAACGATTCAACAACTGTAACGATTCTTGATATAGAATATCATACGATAGATCAGGGAACGATATTAAGGATGCAATTTTACTTTATCGTGACTGAGATAATTCTTATTATGCACGCCCATATGCATAATGCTGTACAGGTATGGATATATAATAGTGGTTGTACCGTACGTAAATTGCGGTTGTGAATTACATCATCGTGCATATAGTTTCTGAAAGCGAAGATTACGTCTTGTCGCAATGAGCGGCAAACGGCTTTCTTCGTGGAATACTGTTTTGGAAAAGAAAGGAGGCAGAGACCGCAAAATCAGTGCCGTCGCTAAAAGCCACTTGTCCTTGGCACCGAGATCCGAATTGTCCGCGTTGCGTCAATGTACTGGAAGCGTAGAACCTTGTAACACGATTATTAAATGTTATATTTATCTCCTCTAATAACGGTCTCCCTCTTTTTGTTTCATCAGCCGATGCGATGATCGTGCGACATTCGCGTCGTTAAACGTCTTAAATGATATATTGTCTGATGTGAAGCAATGTATTTAGCAATAAATCCGCGCGTTACAACGGATAAATCATTGATTTTCAAATGCCACGATGTTCTTCGTATTCAGTTCATTGATTTTTCGAAAGAAACATTTTATTCTCTTACTTCGAAATTGACATACAACTGACCAAAAAAATATGATTTTTTTTAGTTGATTTTCTATAAATGAGTTAGATAAAGATTATTTCTATCAATTATCAAACGAGAATTAACTTTTATCTGCCAAATAGCCTTTGCGTCGTTTTTAACGAAATAATACTTTCTATAAGGGTGATACATTTTGAGTTGTCAACTCGTATCGATGTTTGATGAATTATTTCAGATTTGTTACAATTTTGTAGGATATCGAAATTATCACAACTCAACAACAAAAAGGATGGTTTTTTAAGGATTATGAAAATGACAAAAATAACATATTTGAGTTAAGAATATATTCTTTTTGCCAACATTATTTTATTAATCAATAAAATAATATATTTCTGTTAAGTTGAAAAAATAATTTCCCCTTTTTCTGAAAATTTTAATCTTTTTAATTATGTCACTTTTGAAGTAAAGAAGCGATGATAGAAAAATGAATATCACGGATTATGTCATAACATTGTACATTTTATCGAATTTATATATATATATATATCACCTAATTTATCACTTTCAAAAGAGTCTCTTTTCGTGATTTAGACTGGATAAAGCAACTTAATACATTGAACATTAAAAAGTGTATCTCGAGTTGCAGAGATTTAGGAGCGACTTCGTATTCCTCGCTACTTACATTTCGTCACGTAACACTTATCTGATCGTTGTCTTGTAAAGATTATTCGTATTAATAACAGCTCAGCAATTCATGACTATTCTGCGTAACATTCTGGTTTTTGCAATTTGATTTTTTGCACACACGCGCGCGTATTTCTTCGTGCTCAATAAACCGTTGACAAAGTTACACGAGAAGAAATGTTCGATAGCGTTCAGCGTAATAACGACCGTGCAGATATATTTAAATAATCCATGCCGTGTCATTCAAACGATGAACTCGAATAAACGGACAACCCTATGGTTGATTCAAATGTGTTGCAAAATCCAATATTTTACTCGGTAATCTCACATTTCTAGTTCACATATTACGTCACCTTTCTACCTTTCTACCTTTGCCATGATACATTGTGGTATCGTACGCTGAACAGTTAGATCCTTAAATAAGACGCAGATTCGTGCTGACACGGGCATAATGTCCATTTATCACATTTAACTTTTGACACACTCTCGCGCGGAAGTGAGAAGCGTCATATCGCGAGAAATTCATTTAACGCCCCGTACGGATTAATTCTCACATTTTGTAAGAAGGGATGCCGAAATGCCGTTGCTTAACACGCTTAACCTCTTATCGCAAGCACGAGAAGTGTCCTTTTTCCAGAATTAAATCGAGAATCTATATAAGTGAAATCTCCAATTTCGAATGTATAATAACAGTAAAAGATTCAACCAAGTTCAACATCATATTTTCGCCGTCGAGTGTCGGCTACGATCGACGATACGTTTCGTAGGCAGGAATAAAATTTTACATCGCGGAAGTGTCGCGACTCGCAACGACGATTAATTCTATCAACGATATCTACGATAAAATCGGCAATTCTCTCGTACAAATCTCGGACTACCTACTAGCGTGTACTATGTACTATGCAGTACCGAGTATATGCAGACCATAAAATCTCTCGATGGTACGGCGCGGTGTCTGGCTGATGTTCGCGCGTGGATTTCCCGAGTGGATTTGACACGGCGTGAGCAGTCGGCAGCACATTTTTGCCGCGGCTAGACAGCGAATATTCCTCGTTCAGAAATAAGATTCCAGAATGCGGAAACATTGGCATTAAACGCGGCGGCCCGATGTACGTGCTTCGAGAGGCCGATGACGCTTACCAGCTCGCCGACTTCGCTCGTGCCTTCGTGGGAGCGGGCTGTAAAACGAGTAGGAAGCGAATCACTCCGCGAGAATCCTATCCAATTAATTTTTTACGGAAAAATGGAAAAAGACTGATAGCGGCCGTTCGGTGCATATACTCGCGGAACTACCGCGTCCGAGACAAAACTGCGAGGATACATATCTACGAATGCGAGGATAGAAGACGAGGAGAAAGGCATTCGTTATTATTATATCCACAGTCTAGCGAGTCTAACGAATGGCTTTAAGTTTGATTTTAACGTTCGAACAAAATTAGATGATTAAATAAGATTTTACGAGAACGAAGGACTCTTAATTTTGAACCATCACCATGCGTACAATTTTGTCTATATCTTCGACTGATCTCAATCAATAAGTAACATCACCTGTGATCTGAAGAGCGCTCAATATATATTGTATATATACATATGTATATTACATGTTTCGGTCTCACGACTGAGAAAGAAATTCTTCAAATCTGTAATTTACAGCCTAATCGAGTAATCAACAAAGTTATCCGAAAGTTATTAAGATATTTAAATGCTAACTGCTTTTACAAGGATGTGTAAAAATTAAGAGTAGTACATAACGCGCGCGTCGATGGAAGAGAGATCGAAATGCGACAGGAAATTCAGGCATCTTAATCATCTAAATATAACGAAATATTTGAAAACATAAACTCAGACGAAAAGTATGTACAATCTTATACGAATTTAATGAATTACAGAATATTAGATTGTGCATACTTTTTTAATTTTTACACATCCTTGTAAAAGCAGTTAGCATTTAAATATCTTAATAACTTTCGGATAACTTTGTTGATTACTCGATCAGGCTGTAAATTGCAGATTTGAAGAATTTCTTTCTATTTCGATTAAGAATCGTGACTTCGATATTCGGGCGAGCAGTGGCACTGCTTGTTGCTGTTTTACAAGACAACGTGAGATGTTTGTTACTCAGCGTTACTAGTTTCGAGCGAGATCGTGACATGTCAGGAGGATCTCAATGTGAAGTTCGCAACACGATCGAGGGCGAATTCTTGCAGACTTTCACCGAGCCGAAGGACGAGAGATTGGCATAAACTGCAAGGTATTCACGCGATTTAATACTATTGTTACCAATCCGACCGAGTACGTCGTATGTCCGCCTGACATTTTCGTTTCATTTCGCGGAGTTTAACACGACGCTGTAACCCGGACTTATCGTTACCCGACGATGAATACAATCTACGGCCCACTGCACACGATAGTATTGTCGAAATCGTCGAGTCATACCTTAATGTTTTCGCGATAAGATCGCGTTCGGGAAAGTAATATGCTGATCTCAGAGAAGTTTTTGCGGTCTCTACATTGTTCGCCGAGTGCGCGAAAAAATTTGTGCGCTTTTATCATTTAAGCCTGTTTTGAGATATTTAGATCTGTGAAAGAGAAGTATGGAGTACTTCGCGTAGATCTTTAACAATTTCTATTTCTCTACCTTTGTCCGGGTTCTTGCTTTCCTCCCCCGTGTATTCTGCAATCTTGCTCACGCGGTCTGCTTCGTCATCTCGCGCTGCAACAAATGTGCACGTACTTTTATTTATTGTGTACGTGGTGTGTAACCATTACCGTATCAACCTTTAAGCATGGCATGTCTGGCGCGGGAAAGGGTATAACTCTGTTCACCAGCCGTAACTACGAGATCGTACGAGAAATCACTGTCATTTTGTCGAAATAGCGAAAGTAACAATTGCCCGAAGGGGCGACGGGCAAAGAAAAAAAAAAAGAATCAGATTGAAGTGAACAATAATTCGTATATATTCGTAAATCACGCGTGTAACACTTATGTAAAATATATGTTTTCATGTACGCGTTAGCAATTATGCGGTTAGCGAAATCACTCTACGGATGACATTTCAATTAAGAAAAGTTAACGCGGCGTGGCGGTCTCATGGAGGAGTCCTACGAAAGAGACGTATACAAAGAGGTCACTGATAATGAATCGAGGTAATAGTTTGCCGTCGGCACAGCTGCACCGTTGACTCCAGTTGACTCGCGCTTATTAAACACCAGATACACCGAATACATGCATGTGCATCGAAGTACGCGAAGTCTCCATAAAGCCCCGAAATGTTTTCGTACTTAACACACTCGTCGAAAATTTTCCTGGCACGATGTTCTTCATTTGTAAAATAATAATTTCGTATTAATCAATTTTTATCGCGATTAAACGTAGACAGCTTGATCCTAGCTGAAATTCCTTCTGTAAGGATTTCATTCGCGCATGCATATTTCGTGTCCGGGATGATCGCATTTGCGAAAAGCGGCCGATCGAATTGAACGGTTAGGGAATAAAGGACTTGACTTTTTTTACACTGTGTCGACGATGTGCTGCATTCTTGGCTGGTGAACACTCGCGACGGCAAGCGGTTTTAGTCGCACGACTTTAGTTTATTTTACGACTTCTTCTATTATGGTTGATTTTTCTTCTGTTCACGTGAACGCATCGTGATTTTTACCTGTCTTTATCCCGATGAATATCCCAATGAATTTAAAGAATACTATACAACCATTAGTTACTGGTTCATTTAATGGAAAATTTGCGTGAAAAATATTGAAAAATAGAAAATTAGTCGACTGACATCCGTGATATACCTTTTATAGTATTTAATGTGCACTTGGATGTAAATGATTTCAAGTTGGAAAGAGTTGAGAGCGTGCGACTTTTGGAATTATTTTATACGTCACAATATTTTCCGCGACAGTCAATTATTTTCCGAGTTATCAAACAAATTCAGAAATACAGGAAGAATGATAGGAAGGGGAAAGCGAGATAGATACAGAAAGAAAGAGAGAAAGGACCGTGCAAAGTTCAGCGAGCCGAAGAAGGGCGGATGCACGGAAACCAAACGAGCGAGAGAGAGAGAGAGAGAGAGAGAGAGAGGGGCAGAAGGAAGGAAGTAGAAAGAGCGAGAGAGATCGAGAGCTGTAAGGAGCCGAAAGAGAGAAAAGGGAGCGAACGAAAAATAAGAAAAGTGGTTCCCCTCTTCGGTCCAAGAGGTTGGGAGCGGGTGGCCTTGAGCAGGTCATCACCTCCGGCTGCGGTGGTGATGCTGCCTGCGCTGGACCATCTTAACTTCTTCTTCTTCTTCTTCTTCTTCTTCTTCTTCTTAACTCCTTGAACCGCCTTCTCTCCTCTACCATCTTCCATCCCCCATCTCCTCTCCTTGCTAACCTTTCCCTCCTTTCTTCTCCCCACGCTCATCTTTCGCTCCATCCTCGTTCTTTCTCTCTTCCTTACGTCTCATCCGGCTCGCCAGAGTTACTTTGTCACTCCTTCTCTCTCTCTCTCTCTCTCTCTCCTCTCGCCCTTCTCGTTCTCTCTTTCTCGCTTTGGACGCTCTTTACACTTTCCTAAAGGCCTTCGCTCGGCCGCAGAAACAATCCGTTCGCGCTAACTCTACTACTTCAACCGGACCGACGTGGCGAATGCGCTAACGTGGTGGAGAAGTCAAGGGCCAGTCGTACCGAGAAAAGTCCTTAACTTTTTTTTCTTCACTTCGAGAAATGTACGATGCACTGCATACAATTCGATTCAATCTAAACATCCACCATTACGAAAGATCGAGCGTCGAACAATGTGAGACGTAGCGGGAGACGATTCTCCTGTCCGAAATCGCTACCTCGAATTACAACGTTCAAAATCCCATTAAAAATCTATTCTCCTTCAGAAAAAGGTGTCGGCCGTGATATTGCCTGCTTTTATTATCGTATACGCGCCTGACAAGGTCTGGGGTATCTGGGGGGGGGGGTGCAAAAACCGTAAATTATCGGGCGTGTTACCGGAGTCAATTCCGTGTCGTTTCCGCGGCGGGGAAGGATCACGCAAATTGCGTTTGACAAACTGGACCGGCGGTAGTTACCGCCTTCTCGCGAGCGTAATGATCGGCGCGTGGCTACGTGGCGCACGTAAGGAACCGGACGTTGCACGAGCGTCGTTCTGCACCGCGTTGCATCAGCGGGATCGCGCGCAAGCGCCGGGAGAAGAAATGTTTTCAGGCCGATCGGATGTATGTATAAAGTTGTAACGCTCGAGGATGGATTTTACAGAACGGTTAATGTGCGCTCTGTACACGGCCGTGCGTCTAGCTGGCGATCGAGAAGCGCCCTGAGTCGTGTTATTTTCTTCGTAGGCGCAACATTCCGACACTCGCTTCTCACGCTCGTCGAAAGTGCAGTCGGCACGCCGCCCGAGCCGAGCTCCACACAAATTGCCGGGCGTGACGCGAGGATTTCGTGTCGTTTCCGAGGGAAAGGATCACGCAAATTGGATTCGACACAGTAGATCGGTGGTGGACCCACTCCTGCCAGGACGTAATGATTGGCGCGTGGCAATCCAGCGTATCACGCTCATGAACGCGAATGCAGCGGATTACGCGCAGAGAGAGAGAGAGAGAGAGAGAGAGAGAGAGAGAGAGAGAGAGAGAGAGAATCATAAATGAACGTTTCACTCATAACCTAATTGAATTCTCTTGCTTACTACTGCAGTGAATAATTAACTCGGTCGTCCATTTCATATACAATAACATTCTGTTAAAAAATAGGCTCCGTCTTCTATGTTCTTCACTTTTTATGTAGAAACGATAAATCTCTCATAATTACAATTGTAACCGGTATGTGTGTGTGTGTGGACAGAGAACTTTAATTCTATTAGAAATAATATAGAAATAAGTAAAAAAGTGTCAATATCTATGTTGTAGTAAATCACATATAAAAGAAGACACGATACCTGCCGTTCACACCGACGTTTCGGTGTTGTCGCGCCGAACAACGGACACGAGGGACCGGATCGTCGAAGTTGGTGTGCGGACTTAAGTGAATGAGGAAGATAAACATAATAATTACGGCAAATTGAGGCCTGCCACTGAGAACAGTATTGTGGCGAGTAGAGAGGAGGTGAGAGAAAGAAACAAACGGTACGCGCGGTCCATGGTCGCGACGTATATCGGTGGAATAAACGCGTTTAATGTACTTGGCTAAGCGGTAGCGTGGGTGAGCGCAGGAGAGTTTATCGGGAAACGCATTTAGACCTACAGTCATCCGTGGATTATGCATACGAGCTCCAGGAATATTGTCAATTCGTTAACGTCGTCGATGATAATTTTTTTCTCGGAACATTCTTCGCAATAAAAACGCGTCGTTTTTTTTTTCCCAGGAATTTAGTAATTAATTCTCAAGAATTGTCTCTTTTTTTTCCTACGTCCTCTTTATCGTGACGTTTTTACTTTGAAATTTGAAATGGCGAGTAGCCGAACGAAATCGCTTGTGACGCGGCACGACCGGAAGTGCGGTATTTGCCGCGTGGGTCGGTATTCTCAGGCGATACTATAAATTGTTCGAATCTCGCGAGCAGTAATAGGGGTATCCATTCTCGTGCTCGTAATGTATTGGCAAGGTATTGGAAGATACGTTGCACATATTATAGTAAAAGAACACTTACTTTAGCAATTCTTCTCGGAGCTTTTAATTTCTTCGCGAACGAAACTGTGCTCTCATCGTCAAGTTTCATATTAAGATTTTTCATAGGTTTGAATAATTTCTCACGCAATTGGAGAAGCTTAATACTTAACTGGCTAACTAGTGGATGTGTACTTCTTATCGAAGTCCTAAGTAATATTTTTATTTAAAAATTTACATTGAGAAAAATTAAAAATTAAATTGTTGAAAATGGATAAATCAGAGAAGATTCTGATCATATCGATAAAAATTCTGGTTATCATAATTGTACGTCTAGTTATCTTGACTAGAATTTTGACGATCACAAATCTTTTGGTCCGTCCTCTGATTTTCGATCAGAAATTTTTTTCAGCACACAAACAGAATTCTCTTATTTTTATCCTAATAATTTTAGATTTTAAATATTCTTCTAATATTAGATATCCTTTGTCGCGGTGTTAATTTTTTGAAAAAGAGTTCCGCTAACTGAATATTTACTATGTATTTGTTTTGGGGGATATCACACACACACACACACACACACACACACAGAGAGAGAGAGCGATAAAATTATTTCCGAATCGCAATACCAATTTATATCGTGTCTCACTTTATTTTCGAGGCGTTACAACGAATCGAAAGGTGCATCGATTTCGATTAAGTAACGACCTCGACCTAGTGAATTACGTGTTGCATTCGGGAATTTAGCCCCGCGGCTGCGACGCAAGCCTCTCGCATACCTACGCCTGCACGGAGCGCAATGAAGTTTGCTTTCGGTGATCGGCGTCCACCAGGGCCGGTTTTGGATGCCGCGATGCCGCGGGCGCTGCTCGCCCTTTTTAGACCCTAAAGTTGATCCGAAATAAAAATAACCGCGACGAAATCGTCGAGATAGAAACGAACGGATTTTATCGCCTGCCCGTGACGTCCTATTTTTAGCAGCGTGACATTTCGAAAGAGGAACAACGTGGCGTGGTGTCAACGTACGAAGTACGCATTTTCCAAATTGCCTTCACACCGTGCCTCTTTTACTCTCTCACGCCGCGTGTTTATTTTAGCTAAGTACAGAAACCGCGAACGATGTATCTCGTAAGAAAGAGAGCCGCGGTCTCTTCTATGCGGCGGATCTTCCGCCGTCGCGAATACCTACACGTGTATCTCGATGCGCGCGATGTATAAGGCGCGCTGTTAGCGAGTAATAATAAACTCTCTTGAACGCCGCGGCATGGCTAACAGAATGTATCTTGCGAGTCACAGTGACTGACTACTTGGCGCCTGCACCGATAAACCAACCCTGGTCTCGCGTACTCGCGCACGATTGTCGGCCGTGCACACGTTTAATACACGTACGCTCGCCCGTACGCTGACGCTGGAGAGTACGCGGACGATGAATGAGCTAATTGTGCTTTCCGATGAGCGAGACCCGTCGTCTCTCTTCAGTCTTTCATCTCTTTTCCGCCGTGAGTGACGTATGCGCGCACTTGCCGGGCTGTCGCTCGAAAAATTCGGACGCGATATTGTATATATCAAGAAAGAAATGTTTACTTTAAATATAATTGCTTTAGATAAAAAATAAGAAAAAAAAATCATCCGTACAATTGACGTTTGATGAAAGATATCGAGATGCATAAAATTATTCTCTCACGTTAATGAACGTATCGTTTTTCTCTCATTTCGAATAGATACAGATACTACTGCGGGATATCTATATCGTCGATGTATCAAGAAAGTCTTTAAATAGGAATAGTAAAGTCCAGCGGAGTGTCTCTCATTTACAGAATGATTTTATACGACGGTATATTTTGCGATCCTATTTGAACTTGCAACAATAAGCCGAAACGTGATCTCTGAAAGGAAAACAGGACACATCGACGAATACTTTCAGGCAGGTGTAGTCCATCCGCGATGCCTGCAGCTGCCTCTTATGGAGCCCTTAACGTGCTTTACCCTTGAAGTTCAGAAAATATCACAGCGTATGCGTAACAGCTGCTGCGTTTTTCTGTGGGTGGCGACCAGTGAAAGTGAGTCTTCGAGGTCGACGTCGGATATAAATTTCATTCTATTTCGTCTCAAGTCGAATACGACGGTATGAAAATATTCCAACGCGATGCTATGAGATTTCAATGAGAGCTAATGTTTGTTTCCATCGATCAGAATAGCATTTAAACGTTTAAACGTAATTATCTCTTTATAGAGATAATTGTAAAGAGAAAGACATTTTCTTCACCCTCCAAGGTTTTTTTTTTTACATTCTTTTAACCGAGAAATATGCTCGATCCGGGGGGGGAATCTTTTTTTATCTCTGATGGGAAATTACGATGCAATACCAGGATATCTAATATTTTCTATTCTGTTAACTTTGTTTTCAATTTATTGCACTTTTTACATTTATTGTCACTGCAATCGATATTGTACCATCAAATACGTGGACGTTGTTATTGCCCGATACGATATATTATGGATTTCATAAGACTACGTGCAATTGGAATTTCGTAAACCAATTTTAATTTAATACGTTTATTTCGCGCATGTTAGATGTGCACTCTTCTGTCACTGGTTTTTATTCGAATGAACGGCGATTACGTTATTGCACGCGATTAAACCAAGAGTTGATTGCGACTCGATCACGAAATTCGTAAGAAACTACTGCTTGCACCTGGTTGCAGCGAATCGCAATTTGAAATTCGGTTTTGAAATCTGCATGGAAACGACATGTTTAGCCCATTTAAGACAGTCTAATTTACCGCTGACATTAACTCGAGATCGTGCCTCGTTTTTTTATCGATTCACCAATTGTTACCTCATCGCTCTACGATCTAATGAACGTTTGAAGTCGGGACGCTTCGCGAATCAACCTTGTTCGATTAGCACCGTAAAATCGGCCTTCCTTCGGCATTAGAACGAATTTTCTTGTGTACACCACGACAGGAGATACGCTTAGCCAAACTTTTCCGCATCGATTTCCTTCGTGTAATAACCGATCGAGTATTGTTTGCAAAATAGTGAGACAAGAAAAACTTAGTTGTCAGTTTGCAATAGTGTTTAATAAGCGAGCTTCAAATTAAATTCAATTGTGTGTGACAAATTTTCATAAATATCTTACCGTCTTCCGAGAAACAAATATTTTCCTCTCGCTGCGTGGTTGAGTTTCTCTACGGCTTATTATATATATATATACTGCTACAGTCTTCTAACTTTGCAGATTGATTACATGTTTCGCACTCCGTTACGGGAGCACATGTTCGCGCTTGAAAACGGAACACTGTAAACGATTACTTTTAGGCAAACCATAAAAGAAAACAAATGGACGCACGCTACACTGAGCACGAAGAATATATTTTCGATTCATACAAATGAGGAGAGACTGAGCAGCACGAAAGTGCTTTTTCCGTTACGCTTTTCAAATGACAAATTCGCTCATGCTCCAATTCGTTCTAAAACGTGTTATGCACAATATATATATATATACATTTCGACGTCGGCCCGAGAAAGTCCATTGAAGAATTGTGCAAAATTTGGAATTTTAGAATTTCAGAAGATGAGCGAAAGAACCGTAAGAGGAAGTATGGCGAATCGCGGAAAAAGGACACTCGAACAATTTCCGAAATTTGCGAGAAATGCGCTATTCGAGCATAGGCGAATTAACTATATTAATAACACCTAATACGCGAGGCGGAGCACACGCGGGAGAATTGCCGGAACGTTTTGACTTGAGAGTCGACGAGAGACTGGCGAACGCCTTCTGCCTTTGCTCGAGACGCGCGCCGACCATCCCTTTCCATCGAGCGGGCCGACGCTTCCTTACCGGTCTCGAGGAGAGGTGCCTTTACTCCCGATAGGTTACCTTCGAGATAACTCGATGCAGCGCACCATAAGTGCGCGCGCACGTGTAAATTGATCCCATAGAATTCGCGAAAATTGTGAAAAACTCGGAGTTTCGCGTCGCGTTAATTAATGCAACGGCTGACACTGGAACGGTCTGTAACGGACAGTTGTCTGCGCGATATACACGTTGTTTCAAACGCTTTCTCCGAAATTTCATCTTGAAACAAGCCGCTTTTGCGTTAGCCCATACGCCGACATATGATTCATGGATTCGTTGAAAATATCTCGCACTTCTTGGACCAGCCTCGCCATTCGATCATTCATTGATGATCCTATAATATTTATTTACGTGTTTCGAAACAACATCGGAATATAAATGTAACATAATGTTAGAAAAACATTATTGTTATGATTATAAATTTATTAACTTCATTCTATTCTTTTGCGAAGCACAATTGTACTTTAGAATATATAATTTCATAATTTCTTGGAGAAAAATGTAAATGCAGATATATTACATACATCGCATGACGACGTAGCGATCAGGAATCATATTTATCGAATTCCTGACACGGTTAAGATACGTATCGAAACGATTTAGGAATATGCCCGTCACGAATGATTTCTCGATCGAACAAAAGTCTTTTCTCTGTCGTGATTATATTTGGAAGCTGAAGACCGAACATTTGATAAATCGTTTTGCGAACCATGGGGAGTCCCGTACGCACAATACGAGTGAAATTGCTAAAAGATAGATTATGTTTTTACTTTGAGACCCTTTTGTTATCCAGCTGAGGCTATGGCACTTCCGCGTTGCCTTTCCGGTTTAGAAAAAAATCATTTTACTTCGTCATATCTTGTAAAACTTGTGTTCTGAATCTTTTACTTCGCAGAATACGGATCCAGCTTACGAAAAAGGAAACTAGAAGTAATTTTTTTTTTTACCGTGACACCTCGTACAAAATGTGGGCGGTTTAATATAGATCATAAAAGATCTTTCGCTCGTTTGAGCATCACTGCCGATCATTTCGCCATAAGGCATGGGAATTGAGTGGCTAAAAAGGAGTTAGCCGATCTTTGTAGGCTCGAATTTCTTTCAGTCGAAGAACGAATGTTTCGGTTTGTCGTAAAACTTGAAAGAGTAGCTATATAACTAAAGCGTATTTTATGAAAGCTCGTCGCTGTACGTTCGGTTATATTTCTTGTTGACCATTCGAGCGATACGAATCGTTGCATGCGATATGAGCGAAGCGATCCGATGCGGAAGTTTGACTCGTCGGATTTATAAGTTAATAGGCTTGGAAATTTTATGAAAAACAGCGCGTATCATTTAATGCTCACAAGTATAAAAAAATTTCTTGACCGTATTTGTGATATCATCATCGTATTACGTACAATATATTACTTTTTTATTTTTAATATATATCGAACGTGACGCAACGTAATGCAATATCGGTTAGAATCTATTAAGCGTTTTGCGAAGCGAAAAGCGGAAATCTTGCTCTCTTTGCAAAATCAAGATTTCCATAAGGCGAGTGCGAGTATCGTAGTTGATGTCGAAAGGCCTTCAATCCATTCAGACACACTTAACGCCAGACATTGCATTTTCCCATTATTTGTAAACACATGACACGAAGAACTTACCGTTACTCGGAAAATATTTGCCGATATGTGTGCGAGATGGACCAACATCCCGAACAATGGCGAACGTGACGATAATAATATTGGATTTACGCTCGTCAAGGTCTGCTCATTCCCGTATAACGGTTTGAAGTTGTCCACGATCGGTACAGTTCAATGGCAGGCGAGAACGTAACTATTTCGGTAACACACACACACACATCACGGTCTGGTAGAATTTAGTTAGGATTTCATCCGATAGTTGTTCACTGAACATGTTAGATCTCCAATGAATCAACGATACGTAGTTGTTTATTACAAAGATTGTTCATTACGAAGTTTTTTCTACGAATGTCCGCGTTCCCGATTGTGTGGTAAGATCGGGTGGTGATCTTGATCGTTTTAAAGGAATGAAAGAAAAACCTGCTTCTACAACGTTGCGGTATTTGTTCCCAGCGACGCGGGTTACAGCAGGATAAAAATTCATGCTGATTGCCCAGCAAAGCCGCGCCGCGCTTTAAAGTGCCGACGATCCTTGATGGGCTCTGCGCTCGTTTCCTGGATTTGTGTTTTAACACCTTGACTCGACTCGCAAACGTATGTTACCGTTGGATGCAGCGACGATGCCAGCAGGTCGCGGCTGCACTTTCGCAAATAACTGCGACGGTATATTTTGCAAAGTGTACATTTCGTTAAGACGGACGCGTGTAAAATAAGGTAGCGAAATGGAGGGAGCAATGAGGAAAGTAGAAAAACTCGAAAAGTTCATTTCTTCATCGTCGTCGAGGTAACTTTGTCCGATAATTTCACGGTAAATCCGTTGTCGCGATCGCTGCAATCCCTCATAGCTGTGGAGCATAAATACTATGCAAACGTTTCACGGTTCACGGGTACTTACATAAAGGCGGCGTGTAAACTGGATGTTACACAGACGATCCGTTAATACGAGATATATACCGCGAAAAGAAGATGTAATTTCACGTTTATATATACATTATCGGAGCGAACGATTAAGGTTCTCTCGGCGTGGAAGTGATCCGGCTCGTTCGTCAACTTCGTAGATCGATCCGCATCTCAAGTATGACGCATCGTAACTAATTATATTGACGTTGGTGCACGCGTAACGCTTCCGGGTTGCCGCAACGGAATGTCGTCTCTTGGATCATTCGATCTCGAATCCGATCCACGTCTACGTGGACATATAGTAGATCCTTTCAAGCACGGCCTGACCTGACTCCACAAACGAACTGCCTGCCTTCCTCTCGATCGATCTCGCTATACGAATAACAATAACCGCCTCCTCGGCATCGATTTTCTCAAACGTTCACGTGCGATGATTCATAAGCGTGGGATCTGATCTAGGATGTGCGATGTCTATTTGCTTCTAATAAACGCGCGTAACGTATAATTCATAACTGGTTTACCACTTCCATCGTAATCTCTCTCGTTCAAAGGCCGTACTTTGTTAAATTCGTTGATACCGGTCGATCTTGAAACGGGGCGAGTCATCTTTAGGCGGTTTTACTGCATGCACCGTTCGAGTTGGCGCGATGGAATGCAGCTCGCTCGATCGGATGCATTAAGCGTACTTTGCGAGTCAGATCGAATGCGATTCTTTTTCGGCACGAACGTGACAAAACGTGACCTGGTTTTCCACCAGTGTGATGCAGATTTTAAGTCGAAATGAAACGTTTCAAGAATATCGTTTACTAATTTTAGAAAAAAAAAAAAAAAAAACGTTGAGAATTAAATTTCATCTATGATATAAATTTACGTATTATTTATATAACAAGAATATAAATTTTAGCCTGATGACAAAAAACGAGACTTTGCGGTGTCTGACGTTCTAAGATCCTCTAAACATCTTATTCAGATGTTAATAATCCGTTATTCGGTGTTCGATCGTATAATCCGATCGTACTTTTTTAAATACATGCATATACGCGAATATTCCACTGAGTTCTGAATAGCGAATAATTTTCTATAAGCCTCGAGATTAGCTCGATAAAATGTTGTCTGCAATTTGTGCGCATTAACATTTAATAGAAAGTATTCAATATCAATATCTACTAATTGATTTCATGTCGAAAGCTTTCCTCAGGAGGTCAAGACCAGTCAAGACTCAAGACTAATCATCGCCCTTTGCAATCGCAAATTGAAACGGGCGTCGGATTGCCTGGGAAAGGTCGATCTCCTTAAGAAGCCAGTCGTTAATGCACAGTTCGAATGAAATTATGGAATGTGCTTTCCGCCGGCATATTTTTAAGCCCCATCGCATTGCAGTGTAGACAAACGAATCTTCCAAATCATTCCACATCAGATTGCGATGAAAATCAGGTATGTGCGGTGGCGGCATGTTAAGAGTTCACATTTTTTATCTTTCAATACTCTCTCAAAGAGACATAAAAATCAGAAAATTTACTTATCTTAAACATTCGTGTCATTGTATTTTTTTTTTATCGTCGGCTTACTAATGTTTCAGTAAATTCAAATGGACAGACACTTCGACACTATCTCAAAGGAATATTAAGAAAAAAAATTGTTGGCGGTAACATAAATAAAGTAAACTACCCGCGTGATCTGACAGATCGAAGCAAAATTTTGCCTTTGAAAAGACCGAAAGGTGCTGCCTTAGAGAAAGAGCTATCGATGCGAACTGCTACTTGGATTCGTACAGTACAGGTGTTGGTTGCGTGACATTTGTTACCTTTGGGTCAGTGTATACAGTACGCACTACGCATATACGAGTCTTGTGTGCCGGTACGTTGGAATGCCGTCTTCTGCGATCGCGCACGTACAGGCAGGCGCACGTCAGTACGCAAGTATGCGTCAGAGATCGCCGTCTCTTCGATTGGAAGTGAACCACCAAGTGAAAGATCTCGAAAAGGAAGGCGATTAAGGGGGAATAGGACCTTGAGCGCGGTCAGTCACTGGAAGAGCTTCGGAGGCTGAAGAGTGAAGACCGCGGCGGGATCGCCATATTGTTGTGACTAGTAAGTTTCGCTGGACCCCCGATCGGCCGCCATCCACCGCTTATAACAGGCGTGTGCACGTTGCTCGCGGCGCCGGATCGATCGTAAATGTCGAGTAACGATATAGGATACATGATAATTAACGGAAGAGAGTTGGGCGATTGTCGGGCTAGCGCTAATACAATAGACGCATTCCCGTTTGCCTTATTCTATCCCGGATGCGATTACATATCGTGCAACGCAACGTCTCTTGAATAGAGAGCTGCCATCGAATTATCAGCGTTGCGGTCAGCGGCTGTCTTTTTCAAGGGATTCTATTATAAGAAATTCGAATTTGCCAAAGCTGCACACTCGAACATCTCGTTCAACTTTGAAAAAAATTCTAGCTTCAGCAACTTGTTTCCTAACAGGCAACTTAGAATGTTGTATTGCCTCCAAAGTTCTTCCAGTGTACGTACAACGTATAACGGCGTGAGAGAAAAGACTCTCGAGTCGATGTAAAATGACGTAATGTATTTT
>NW_017304990.1:503040-509505 GCF_001594115.1 Trachymyrmex septentrionalis
TAGCAACTTGTTTCCTAACAGGCAACTTAGAATGTTGTATTGTATACCTCCAAAGTTCTTCCAGTGTACGTACAACGTATAACGGAGTGAGAGAAAAGACTCTCGAGTCGATGTAAAATGACGTAATGTATTTTCACGTACCTTACCTGGGTACCTTCGCGCGCGCGGCGGTTCGAAACGACGGTGGGTGTAATGGATACCGTGAGACTTTTTACGACTTTACATTTAACGGGGTTGACGGGGAACGTACGTCTGTCGGTTCGTTGGAAAAACGCCCGGTTGAAACGTTCTCGGCACCCGGCGACCCGAAGGCGCCTTGACCGTAAAGTTTCGCAAGTTTAATACGGACTTCGCGGGGTACTGCAGCTTCGGCGAACTTCGTTCGTTAGCAATCCGCGCGAGCATCGCCGCCGCTCGCTGCCAGGCGATTCTCGAATTATTCTTAACGGTTTTGCGTTCTCACACCCACCTGGCCGGCGGCCGGGAATCCACGTTCCGAGCGCAGGAACGCCGACCGTGCCGATTAGAGACGAGTGTTTCGACGGAATTTCCTTATTTCCCGCTTTGCACGAAGCGTCCGGCCGCGGTAGAGTCTCGGGACTGAAGATCCACCGATACACTCCTTATCGTACGACTCGCTTCATGGATCGCGCTGTCCGCGTTGCGAGCAAAAAAAAAAAATGAATGAATGAATGAAAAGGAAGTAAGATGCGGCAAAGACAATGTCGAAATCGCGCGGGAAGCGAGGAATCGTCGTTGGAAAATTATACATCGCTTCCAACGTTACGACGTATGTGCAGCGTGAGTGATCGGTGGTATCTTTGAAAAAAAGTATTGTGCAAATTAATTACTATACCACCGCTTATTATTCCTTATTGTTATCCAACTTCGTAATCGCTTCTATTATATAAACTGCCTTTTTCCTTTGGAATTTTTCTCGACGAAGCTGCGTATTCATTAACTTGAAAAAAAGAAGGGACACACAAAGTGAGCTAGAAATACTATTAGGTTGTTCGGAAAGTAATTTCGTTTTTTTCTCAACAGAGGACTTATTGTATTTTTTCACAGCCAACTTTACACTTAAGCCGCATAATCATTATATATTTTGACAGCTGATATAGCAAGGCTTGCTTGTGAAAAAAGTTCGATTGATTCTACGCAGTAGTTTTTGGTTGGTGCCCTATCAAATATGGAAAGTGAAAAGCAGCATTTTCGGCATATTTTACTTTTTTACTATCGAAAAGGTAAAAATGCTGTTCAAGCAAGAAAAAAATTATCCGATGTGTATGGAGAAGATGTATTGACAGAACGCCAGTGCCAAAACTGGTTTGCAAAATTTCGATCCGGCAATTTTGATGTTGAAGATGCACCACGTTCTGGAAGGCCAGTTGAAGCTGATGAAGACACAATAAAGGCATTAATTGATGCAAACCGGCGAATAACAACTCGTGAGATCGCTGAATTAAATTTATCAAATTCGACCGTTCATGATCATTTGAAACGCGTCTAATTGAAAATCGTCTTTCATTTTCATAAGAAAAAACGAAATTACTTTCCGAACAACCTAATATATTGCGATTAGTGGAATGTTTTCGATAGTATATCTCATATCGAGTTAGTATATCACGTGCGAATTATTACCATCGCTCGACTGGCACTTGATTTCCGGTATTTCTATGGCGAAATTACCGTTTTCTCGATCGAACATTGATCCACCTCGGCGAGATAGACATTTTTCAACTTGCGGCGGCAAAGACGTGCGTGATAACATATTTCTCTTTAAATAGTTTTCTCGGAGAGCATGTATTACGCAAACAGGTATCTCATTGAAGTGCATTCGCGTTCTATAGAAAATGGAGAGCTTTCCCGGTGTGGTGTTTAAGTAGAAATAAATTATAAGGGGCTCGCCGAAGCAACAAGCAGAAAAGGAGAGAATATCAGTGAGATGTCTTGATTAAGATCTCGCGCATAATACAAGTGAAGAGGAAACGCGAACATCTAGTCATTCGTGCGAAAATATCACAGAACGCAATGTTGGTGAATAAGAATTTCTCCCTGCGAGGAAGGCGCGCCGCTCTACACGCCTTTGTCTCGATTCGCGACCTGCCTCCGTTTTCAACGGGCGCATTCGCGCCCGCGCGAAACCCGAGAGAGCCGTATGGGCGCGTAACGCAAGGTGATTAATGCGTAACCTTTGTAAAACTCGACGGTGACGTGCCACGGTAGCGTGGGCGTGTGTACCGGGTGTCCTCCGGCACTCGAGAGACTTTTTCGTAATTTTCTTTTTCGCAATAATACCCGGCGTTTGGCGAATTGAATAATCGTAACCCGTTGGTCGCGGAAAAATGCGAACGTTGAGCGACGCTATCGGAAGCAAAGTCAATTAATTAATTAGCAACTCAAGGTTGCGCCGATTGATGACGTGCTAACTTTTTTTTTTTACGCAGTTAGCTTTAATAGGCTCAACCGTCCGATTTGTTGCCTCTTGCTATTAGCGAATGCATCTCTAATCGTTCTGCGCTGGCCTCGCATTCTTCCGTTAATTAGATAAATTGCAGCTTTATTGACTCAAATCGTATTTTGAGGTTTAATTAAAGTTTAATTAGCGTATAAATTGACTTACCGTTTTTAACGAACACATCTTTCTCGATTGCAGAAGGCGATTCTTCCGGCTCCACCGTCAGCTCACTGGAATCATTCGTGTCTGCGTTGCTGCAACAGGTTAGGGATTGTTTTTTTTTTCCAACTGCTTAAAAGAGAATAGCTATTTTTTTTTTCATCTCGTCGCGATTGCGACAAGTAAAAGCAAAATTATTTTGTATGGGTATTTAAAAAAAATAATTATATATCCTATTTCAACGCTAGGAAAACCTATTAAAAGATTTAATAAAAAGCAATCGCTGTTCGAACGCGGTTCGAGAAGTGATTGCAGCGTCATGCAAAGAAGGAGAGATCGCTTTTCAAAGCAATAAGCAAATGTCGAGCATTTGCATGGAGGCGTTCACCTCGTGGGACGGCCGAGTCAAACGACTGTTCGTTTCTCAGTAATCGACAACCTTCTTTTCTATTCTTAGAACGATCAATTAACCTTTTCTCCATGTGCCGTACACGGCAGGCAACCCATATCCATAAAGAAAGTGAATTAATTTCTTTTTAAAGTTCATTCGTTGCATGGTGCTGCATCAGTGAGTTCTATAATAATTTACTCTTTGAGTACAATTCTCAGCAGTTTATTTCACAGCTAACTGCTAACCATTTTATTCGAAATAAAAAACACGGAATAATTGTAATTAATTTTATGTAATATGTGTACTATAATATTACTGTTTATTTGTATATTAACGCGATAAATTAATAATATTAAATTTTGACATAATAATTGAGATGCAGCGTGGTGAAAGTAAATGTACATAAATCACGTTTCTCCAAAAACAAACATCTTAAATTTTCTATATCAGTCAGAACCTCTTTCATAACTGTAGTCTTTGAATAAAAATATTTGTGTTACTACTGGAATATATATATATATGTAATACAATTGCAAACTTACGCATTCATATATTCTAAGGAGGTTTCTTCCTCTTCGCCAATCGTTGCGAGATTACTCTGCCAGTAATAATCGCCGTCGTCGCTTTCGTCAGTGGTGTCTTCTTCTTCCGTAATTTCTTCGTTCTCTAACATTTGATTTATTTCCGGATTCTTTATATCGTCGTTGACCACGTCGAGCGATTGATAAGCGATTTCCTCATTTTCGTTATCTCGCATTGTAGAATTATCGATCGATAAAATACCTTCTTTGTTTGTTGGAAATACTTTCTTAGAATTATCCCGATTATTTGTTCTAGTTTCTTCTTGATGATAACTTTTCGAGTTTATACAGTTTTCTTTTTCATCGTTCGACTCGTCAATGAGCTCGTCAGTTGATTCTAAGATCGAATTTTCACGCTCTGGTGAAACTTTATTCGAATTATTCGTAGGCTGCAATTGATCTTGTTCGTTTCTATCAATTGCTTCGTTTTTTACTTTATTTTGCTCGCAATTCGCAGTTTCTGTCGTGTTATTCGATTTATCTTCCTCCTTCTTATCAGACTGCAAACCTTTGGCCATTCTGATTTCGATAATCTCAAAGACTTTATTCGTTCGTGCATTTTCTTCCGAACTCGCAGCTTTATCCTTCTCGTTATTAAGGCAAATGTTCTCCATGTCAGGTTCTTTATCGAAATTTTCATCTGAACTTTCGATTCTTTCACTCTTTTCGTCAAGGATATTATTTTTATTTGGTGACGAACTGCATACTCCTGGCCGAACGTCTTCTGTGTTCTTAACCTGCGAGAGATTATTGTTCTCTTTCCCCGTTTTTATGCGATTAGACTCGATCGACGGTTTAATTTCTCTCCGCGGTGTTATAATTGGAGGTGGAGGTGGCGGAGGTGGTCTCTTCCGCCTAGCTTTAACATCTTTTCTCGGTAATGGTTTCGGTGGTAATAGAGGAGCTTCTTCTGAAAGTTCTCTTTCAGAAGAAACGGATACCGTTGCGACGGAGATTCGCGGTGGCCGCGCCTCGTTTCCCGATTCGCTCGTTTGCATCTGGTTCACGCAGATCCTGTTAACGTGATTCCTAGCCGGCAACGGCGGTGGCGACGACCTGTCGCCGTTGCTTCTCCCCGTGCCGGAAACAGAGATCGCTTCTTGGAATTCCTCGTGGTTGCCGTTGACGCGCTCCACGAGCTCCACGTCGTCCTTAATTGGCCTGAAATGCGTGGTCGAGTCGGCAGCCAGGTCGGCCGTGTAGAAGAGATCCGGCCTGGCCTCGTGTCCGTAACTCAGCGGGGCGTCCTGAAAGCTGAGTGGCGGCTGGAGAGTGATCGTTTCCTCGATCAGCACCGTGTTTGGTGCGACGACCGCCGTAATTCGTTCGACTTCACCGCGCGATTCCACGTGCGTCACCGCTTCAGAATTGGCGAGACGGCGGAGCAGGTAATCTGGCGGATTCGAGAAATCCCGCTCGAGATGCTCGAGTGGACAGATCGCTCGCGACAGCAGCACATCCCGATCGGATGAACGTTCGAGGTCTCGATCGACGCCCGAGAATTCGCTTGGCTGTTCGGAACCTGCGGTCGACGCTGTCGACGTCGTGGATATGGTCGACACGCGATCGGACGTCGAGAATCTGTCCACTACGGTGGACATGGAACTGCCGGTATCATCGGATGTGCTGCCGTGCGTGGAACCACATTGTGATCGCGCATCCAGATAAACCATCGCTTCCGGTGGTTCCTACGGGGCACATAAGAGACATTTTTTTTCTTTCACATTTTTCTAGCATTTATTTGGAATTGTCACAGCGAATTGAAAAGAGAGATTTATTTAAAAATATTTTTAATCTATTTCGTTTTTCTCTTTACCGTGATTACCTGCTTCGCTTTCACGGATTCCGGCGAGCGGTCCTTCGGCGATTCTTTCGGGTTCTCCTCGGGACTCGATCCGTTGATGTTCCTCGACGAAGACTCGTAACTCTCGTACGAGTTCACTTTGGTTACGCACTGTAATCCAATTTGTGAAATTGACGAGCCATTCTGCACGCCACTTTGCGAGCCATTCTGCAATCCATTCGGAGATTTCGAATTGTCCAACGATTTCTTGATGGGACTAGGATTTGCCTCGCCGTCCGCAGGTCCTCGAGGCTGTCTCAGTTTTCTTGGTGGTACAGGCGGTGGTGCTGCGGGCAATTCCGGAGGCACTTTGCTCCTTTCGATTTTTCTCTCAGCGCTCACCACTTCCGGTCTAAGAGCGCCGCGACATCTCACCATCAACCTGATGACCAGCTGCGACTCCTTCAGTCTTCTCACGCAATCCAACCGGGTCATGTGTGTCACCGGTATACCGTCGATCGACAGTACCTGCGATAGAGAGATGTAAGGTGATTGTCAAGTCAACAAGGGAGAAACGCGGGGAAGAGCTTATTGCTCGCGATCATTTGCAAGGTAAACAAGTAATGGAGGTGAGAGGAAACCTCTCTTGAGGATCATTAGGGAGGAAGTAGGTCTTGAAAATCATAGACGGTGAAGAGTGCACCGTGGGAGCTAAAGAGAGTGCGTTTGTGCACCGTCTTATCTTGCAGCTGTTCCGTGAAAGAAAAATATATATATGCACATCAATATCTCGCTGTCTCGTAACTTACGATTTTCATTTTATTGACAAACACTGATCAATTTTAAGTCAACGTTTCTTCTAATATATACGGGAAGAACGATTTTTTGCTCAAGTATCTAAAAATTTATCGAAATGTTGATTTGAAAATAATTTTATTGGATTATCGAAATTTGTGTGTAGGACGCTCAAGCTATGGTTGCTAAAATATTAAAATTTTTACTCATCATGCTTGAGTTTCTTACGTAACTATATTTTGAATTGAACAAATTATTTTTAGATCCGTATCTAGCTCTAAATTTTTCAATGCTTCAA
>NW_017304990.1:509605-535983 GCF_001594115.1 Trachymyrmex septentrionalis
TTTGAATTGAACTTATGAAATTATTTTTAGATCCGTATCTAGCTCTAAATTTTTCAATGCTTCAACATAATCATTTCTTTGACATAAATTAAGATATATTGAATAACACGTTGTCGTAAATTTATGCGAGAAAAATGTTTGCCACTTCTTTCTTTCCCTCTTTCCCTCATTCATTCACAGGTTGCTGACATTACGCCACAAATGCAACCGTCGCGGTTCGATGCGTGCAAATAATTATACGTCAGTCATTACACCGACATTGGAATACCAGTAGGGATCTACCGTTCCATTGTGATCTTTATCAATTACAGAAAGAAACTTGTCGATTCCGTAATTGAAAGCGACATGTATGATGCGTGAAAGATTTCACGTGCCGTTAAGATTGAATGAAATCATACATGTTCATGAATGTTACTTTCTTGAATCTATCACATGCATTACAGCACAAAATATCACGTCAGCGAAAGCAGACCCGCGTGTTAACGCGCGGAAAAACAAGATTAAGAGAACATCGTTTGTGTATACATCTATTGTAAGAATCGTAGTATCGCTCGCGTGCATCTAAGAATTCTTTTCTCTCGAGAGAATCAGTGAAAAAAAAAAAAATCAATCCGTAGTCCGTGCAAGATGCTTAGCGTTTCGGATTATCTTTGTTACCTCGTCTCCTTCGCCTAAGGTGCCCCATGAACATTTCGCTCTGCTGGCTGGACTTTGCTCCGCACAGCTCTGTACAAACAGTCTTCTAACTCTCTCAGCAGTCTTGTTACCGCCTTCGAATTTCAGCCCAAAACCCAAACGCTCTCCGGGCAATCTGAAAACCTCGACTTCTTCTTCGAGATGCCCGTCCATACCGTTCGACGAACTCTTGCTCGTCGCCGACGATTCCTCATCGTCTTTCTTCCTATTGCCGATCGATAGAACGGTCACAAAGCTTTCCGACATCGGCTGACTGCCGACGCTGACCACCGTCACGAAATCCTCCGTTGTGCCCTTGGCGACGTCCATTTTTTCACTTGACAATGGCTTAATTCATGGCAAGCTCGCTGATCTTTACGCTCCACCGGAATGCTGGCCACTCCCTGAAAATAAATCAAATCATTGTCGACAATTCTGTGACATGGCGTAATTGAGAGACAGACAGGTTCTTATCGGGGCGAAACCCGTTTGATTTTAACTCGATTTTAACTCGAAGAATTATTTACGATCCATCGGGCGTGGATGTAAAAATCGACAAAACGATCGATACAATCGACTGCATTATTTCTCGGATTATGACAAAGCCGGAAACTTGAACACTTGCCTGAGAAAATTTCTAACGTTTCTCGTTGTCGCCAGATGGTTATTTTCTAATCGTATCCATTTACCGGAATCAATCAGCAAATAGATACCGGCAGACGAATCGTGTCACATATATATAGTACCGAGGATCGCGGACGATCATTAAGCGACCGCATACCGGCTTAGTCGCGTGACCAACTTAATACGGAAGTCTCATGTTCTCCTCGTACCTGCTCGTTTTACTGATTACGCTATTACACATAGATAGCGGCGGGACAAATTATAAACAAACAAGGCACGTGTCGATATAAATTACGTTCCGACGCGAGACATTTGTATACCACGACGAAGCGCTAACTGTAACTTGTATTCTGTTATATTTCAATTGAAATTTCATTCGTCACGATTGACCTCCGCTCAAGTGGAATTCCATTTCGCCGTTCCTCGGCGCGCGAGTGTCCCGAAAATTGTATTTGCATCGAGATTATGCGATTGGCAACGGCCATTCGTGTGTATCTGCCTATTTACTCCTCGTAAAATTTCATCAATCGCGTTCAATCGCGTCGTAAAAGTTTCACGTCACTTCCAGTATCGAAGGCGTGAATTCTTAGAAATCGCGAAAGGCTTTCGATCGGACATTTTTTTATCGCTCGCTCTCAACGTAGATAGTGCTAGATATCTCCTAAGCGTCGGCAAATTACAAAGATAAATTTCCCACGTCGCGAACTTCTCGCGATGTGGCTCTCCGGTTGTCATAAACATTCTCGCGAGCCATGGAGACTCCTCAGGTATTCCGACTAATAAATCTTCCCTCTTATTTTTCTCTCGCGGGCAGGTGAACAACGAGCACCGCCTCCGTCCGTTTTCACCCATCAGCATCCCGATAATTTCACGATATGTATACCGTCCGTTGCTGTGAAAGTATGTCCGCTTCCACTCGAAGGCATCGTGCACAGCCCCCTCCCCCCGTCGCCAATATCACCTCTGATCTCTGCAGAATGTGAGAAGTAGAAAGTAGATTGACCTGGGGTCACTGCCGAGCGATCAGCTGATCGTGAAGGTTTCGATGACGATTGTCAAATGTATTCCAATTCTCTCCTCTTTACATATCCCGATCTCTCATTAACGAGGATCTTGGAGGATCTTATTACGAACACTGTTATTCCATACATGCAATACATTTGATCAGTGATAAACAATTATTTTTCTCCGATATTCGCACTATTTAATTATTACGCAATTATAACGCTGATAGCGTTCTGCTGTTAAAGAAAATAATACAATCAGCATCGCGATGTAATCGAGCGATATATTTAACAATGTATCGCGTGGATATTGAACAACTAATTATCCATTACTGGCAAAGAGTACTGTATATGAAGTAACTGTATTTATAATGAAATTCAAGATTCTCATGAATTGATTTAATGAGCGAAGAATTTTCTACTGGAGTGAACGAACGAACTAATCGGTAATGATTTTCTGATGTCGCGTGCAGCTCTAGAATTAATTTTCCTGTCGGAAACGTGAGTTGATTTACTTTTGTGAAATATTCGTTCTTCGATCTCGCACCTGTAACGCATGTAGAGATGTCGGAGGAAACCACTGCGTGCATCTCGGCATATGTACATTTCGCATCTTTCGTCGATCATTATACACCGTGTTACACGGTTAATTTCTCATTATACCACGTGTGTCAAACAAGATGCGTATTTGCACGACGTTTTTACTTCACGTCAGTGAGATGGCGACCGGTGTCGAAAATCGCAGGATAGATGGAGCATAAAAATCTCTCATCGTGGGCAGAGTATAGGAAGATCCACGGAAACCGTACAAGTGCGTGTAACGGAATTCGTAGCCGCAGGCCGATCACCACATTCTCGATATGCTGTGTTGGTTCTCGAGCGAGCGTGGGCATCGGGACCTCGTGAAAATATTGCGAAGCTGAATACTGCGATTCCCAAACATACATATATATTCGACGACGAATCGCTGTTACGTCCAATTTAATCCTTTGCTCGAGTCTGTACTTGACAGCGTGTTCCATGATATCGTTCCTTTTAGAGATTACATCGATAATCTCGGAGAGTTTACGGAGGTAAAGGCGAAATGAGTCGCACTTTCTTCTTTTAATTAATACATTCCATTCGTGTACGCGTGGGAAAGGGTTTGCATGTAACTGTAACCGTTACCACCCGAGCCTCGTATGGTGAATCGAATGCACGTAAAACCAGCTGCGGCAGACGAGATTAATGTTGTACGAATTCGAACCGCTCGCGTGCAATGTCGACGCGCGGCCGTGCTAACGCCGAACGAATAATTGAAGTAATTAGGCGCGAGGAAAGCACGAAGTCGAATGTTCTAATGGACACAAATCGTATATCTGTGAAGCCGCTGGAATTCATTTGGATGGCCATTGAATGTTGTGCCGCAACTTGCGTTACGCGCGGAAATACCTGCGCTCGGCTAAACGAGCCTTTGGAATTCCGCATTTTCCCAGCCGCGGTCCGCCGCGTTACGCAACAACTGGCGCTCGCCGATACGCTTCATGGATTTTGACAACCGTGTTCCATTCATTATTTAAATCTCGTTGCCAAAAAGCGGCTGTTTTCTTCTAAACGAACGAGAACGAGAACGGTATTCAATCGCGACGCGATGACTCGCAACCAGCGCACGAAGAAAAATGCAATAAGGTCGATTTACTGTGTTACTGTACCACGTGCGTGGGAAGATACCTACGTGTTTACCAGATTCGACAACTTCACTGTGAGAGCAAAATCGTTAGATGATCAAGCAATTTTCTCCGTCTGTAAAAAAGACATTTCGCACTAATTTCCGATCAACTCGATGAATATTTGGACGATGCCGTTGGCGCTCGTGTCGGAGAAAAACTTCGGCACGATAAAATTAATAACTCGGCATGAAATTATCCTGTTTTCAATACTTTATTTTAATGTTCATTATCTGCGTAAGAAATGGTAATTGCTTCTTCTCTCGATGTTGAAACGCTACTTCCCTTGCACTTCGATCGGCAGATAATCACGTTCAGCGCATGCATAACAATTTCTTTTTTCTTTTTTGTAACGTACGCTTCCTACCTGAAGCGTAGCGTATGCATGCGCTGGAACTTTCACGAAAATTGAGAACAATTATTTATAAATAAGGGATACTTCGGTAGCAAAAAATTATGAGAGCATCGTTATATTTAACTTCATGTTATATTCGTATACTTGAAACTGGTTTTGCGAGAGATAATAGCGTTTTTCAAATAATGAAAAATTGGAGTGACTCTTTCAACTTTTCAGTTTGGTGCAAGAATTGCTGTAAAATGATCGCTGTTTTTTTTTTTTTTAATAAAAAATGTTTACGTGATTTGAAGTTTTTTTCTATTCTTCAAAGAGAAGAACTACACCACGTGCCAGTTAAAATCGTTGAAATATAGTAGCCTCTACGACGCGCACCGAAGCCATACAATGTATGCATATAGAATATTGCTAAATGGATTAAACATTCTTTCGATACCGAACGACGCGTGCTATGCAGGTAAAAATTTTATATAGGATTTAATGGAATGTAAGATTTTAAAATCTGTCAGAATGATAAATGTCAAACCTCTCATGAACACGTGAATTACTGAGAACATGACATTAAAGAATGTCTGACGTGGAACTTTACAGAGTGCCTCTCTGGGTATTCGCCTAGCAATCGTTTTATATTTCATTCGTCTTTATTTTCGCAACGTTTTGCATTTCCTTGAAAGTGCAGTTAGCGTTACTGATAAACCACATAAAGAGAATGAACGCAGAAAGCAACATCCTTGAGACTGCGATGATCCCTTCTCCCATTTTTCTTTTTTGTAATTTCCCAGATGATTATCGTGTGTTACATACCATTCATGAGCATTGCTAAATCCTCCGATCGTTGTTACGGTCCGTCTAACGCTCGTGCAGGTCGAATCGACGATTTTTTTAATTCTTCTGTGTGTTAACACTTTTGTTTCTCTAATAGCCCATACGTGCGTTCTCCGGTGAAATTTTCTCAAT
The DNA here is from genome assembly GCF_001594115.1 of Trachymyrmex septentrionalis. NCBI lineage: Eukaryota > Metazoa > Arthropoda > Insecta > Hymenoptera > Formicidae > Trachymyrmex > Trachymyrmex septentrionalis. Next base: position 514,927 of record NW_017304990.1, read on the forward strand.
TATTTCTACTGCATATTATTTCTACTATGCGCGTGATTCTGTGAAAATGTGGATGTCCAATAAACGCGCGAGAGCCGCTATCTCGTCGCGTTGCACGATCGCAGTTGCCGATCGAGCGATGCATCGAAGTTAATCGGAGCCGTGGCTGGTGGCTTCCTACTTGATGCCGGTGAACGGACGTGTTCGTGCGGTTCTGCGTGGAACGTGTTTCTACTCGGAACAGAATCACGTGGCGCAAGAACACGCGGAAAATCGACGGTTCGACGTGCATTCGGGACACCGCACTGTGCCGGACTGATGAGCCGCTCGGTAGGCTGACTTTCTTCCACGCCGCAGCCGCGCTGCGGGTTGCCTCTTTCATTACGAACACCGTCCCTCTTTCTCTCTCGTCCGTTCCGTGCACCTCGCTCCGTCGTTCTCCTTCTCACCCACCACCTCGTCCGTCCCATTCGCTCGTGCACATTCCCTTTTCTCTCGTTCTCGCTTCCACCGGCGATCGCTCTTTCTCCCCGTTAGGTTGCCAATCTCCTTTACACTGGCTGGCGCAGCGACCGTTCTTCCATCCTCTCTCGCTCCGGGTCTACCACTCCTTTCCTCAGCAATGTCGTCGACGTGTCGGAGCGATCCTACCGAGATTCTACCTGCCCATGTCCCATATTATCCACGAAAGATTTTCAGCGAGAAAATGATGGAGCTTAAACAAGGATCGTTAATGGCCGAGGAAATTTGTTACGGGTTCAGCGAAGTTCTATCTTCTTCCAATTGCAATATCTTGTCCGACCAAGATGTCACGCAGACCACGCTCTCTCTCTCTCTCTCTCTCTCTCTCTCTCTCTCTGTTATATGCGGATAGCAACGACATTTCGAGTATACATTCTGTCAAAAAAGTACCGGGAATTGATCATTTAAAAAGCCCGCTTAAAGGAATTGTCAAAATTCTTTTTGTCGCTAAGTTGGCATAACTGTCCTCTATACTGACGCGGAGCTGGAGTGCCATCTGTCATTTAATGTGATTATCGTGCTCGATTTTGTCAGTTCATCTCAAGTGTGTTTTGCGATTTTTACAATGAATGAAAAGATCGAACAAACAATTTTTCTCAAATTTTGTATTGCAAATAGAATTGAGACATGGGTTTACGAGTTTGATATGCAAACCAGTCAACAAGCTTCGGAATGGCGCCTTCCAACTGAGCCAAAACCGAAAAAACCACGTATATTTCTATTCGGTTGATTTATTCGGTTATTTAAGTAACTCGCGTGCTTCATCCCAACTTCCACCCATGTAATTTTCCTCGCTTCAGCAATGTCGACGACGGACGGCGCGCGGCTTCGATTCTACATGAGATTCCGCAGCGCACAACGTCCCATATTATCCACGGACTTTCCATAACGATTAGCCAGGAGAAAAGTGCCGGCGGCGCAATGCGAGCTCCTCCGGTACGCCTTCTCTCCGTCGCGTGTATTATACTTTCCTACTTCGTCGTGGAATCATCTTTCTCAGCCTGGACGTTTACTAGCGCTGACGCTTCGCTCGGTGCAACTAATAAATCTCGACTCCCGCATATGTATTTGGGGCCGCGTATGAGTACGTACGTAAATCCGCTCTTCTCTACTTTAATGTAAGCTCTTATCTCGGTGAAGTCCTCATTTGCATTCCGTTAAAGATTTTCTATGAACTGGGTAAATAGCGGGAGTTACCAGCTCCTTTCAGAAAATTACAAGATTCATGATCACTAGGCCGTACCTAGAAAATCTACTGCTAGGTCTCTGTATTCCGCTTATAATTTTAGTAATACAGTAAAAAATTAGTTACAGTTAAAATTTTTTAAATATATGTATATAACAAACTGCAATTCCACGTTTCGTGTTCCATTTAGCGTTTGAACTTCGAGTTGCTTGCTTTTTGGAATAATCGGTTATAAGATAGAAATACGGGCAACTGGCTTCCGCGGCTGCGTTTGGCCACGAAGAGAGAGCTAACAAGGAAAGGAAAGAAGGCTACTCCAGTTACGTCAATAAATGTTTGAGCGCGATATATATCGTGCGAGCGGTAATCGCGCCATATAAACGCCCTCCAGCATACCACACCGGACCGTCGCTTCGCGGGAAAACGATAACCGGCTTTGATTCCCGTATATTTCTGCCGTAAATATAACGTACGGGCAACGAATCGTTATGGTGCAGTGTTGTTTGAGCGAGGTGCACTTTGTATAAAAATATCGGCACGCGTATATACATATATATATATATGCGTGTATACCTCGTTGCTGATTTCGCGCAGCCGAGCGAAAGTTGCGTTTGTGCAACTAGAATGAATTGATGATATCGCATTGCCCCTCCCCCCCCCCTCCCCCGCGCAGATGACGTGTGACAGTCAGTCGTGAGAATTAACATTAGGAGAAGAAAATTTATTCCGGTTACGTCGGATAACGCGCAACTTCTCACCGACCTACCCCGTGGGTAATCTCGTCAGACGTGTCGGACATGCGGTAACGTCTTGCTTCGCGAAACCGCAGAACCCGGGTAACAGAGAAGTGGAACGAGTGAATCTGTCAGACGCGCCGGGAGTCATTGAATGCCATCCTCTTTCCCACCGTCAGCCGTACCGCCGATAATTCGCTGTGCTAAAAGTACTTTCGCTCGTAGGATCGTGCAAGCGCCACAAATATGCGGGTGTGAAGACAGCAAATGCCGGAAATTTGCGCGACGCCGTCGGAATCAGATCTGAAGGAAAGAAACAAACGCCGATTGTAATTGACGTAAAAACACTTAACATCCTTTACCTAAAGCATTCTATTTCAAGTCGTACGGCAGTCTTTAGAATTACGTATTTCGAATTGATTATTAAGCTACAGATTGTTGTTAAAATACACAATCTCCTTAACATCTCTTTACGACGATGTTGCGCCAATCAAATATTTAATCCTTTCTGAAAGCGGGGATATCTCGATAGAGCGTTTATCGCATACATGAAGTAGAAATTCGAAATATTTTTCTTCTAGAAATTTAGCCGAATAATCTGTGGGCGGACCGATCTCGAGAATCAGAATCGGAAGAACCGAGGAGATTCCTGCCAGTCAACGTTTCGCCGAACGAGGAGTAACGGCTGCGAGCCTGTGGCACGTTTTAACGGTATATTTCCATTGCACGGAGATCTGGGTTGCTGGAACGAGCGCCGTTGCAAATACGTACGTTTTCGTTTCTCGCGCCGACAATAAAATTACAGCGTAGGACGGCGTTTTTCCTTAGTTTCTATGCACCAAGCGTGAACAACTGAACATCGTGCCGGCTAGAAAATCATTTACGCTACTTTCTGTTTATGCAAATAATAAGAAAGTATTAACGTTAAACTATAATAATATCCATATGTCTTACACACACGGAAAGCACACAATTGTGTTCGCTTCCACTTTTTTCACGAGCTATTTCTTACCGAAAAATCGGATGCACATACGTTAAATGTTATTTCGAATTTCTCATTTTTCCATTATATCTTGGGTTACTTTGAAATTTTATATATTATCACAATGGAGGAGAAAAGGTGAAAATTCACGATGTAATGAAAAAAAAAAAAAAAACAATTTCCTCTACAAATAAGGGACACGTTAATGAGTACTTAGTGTCGCGACCGCAAAATTGCAACGCACGGCAACGTGCGTTCACGCACGAGCGCGTGAAATCGGCATAATAGAAAATCGGTTCGATCGGGCGGTGCTCGCGAGCGTATCAAATTCGGTCGTTTAACGGCAACGACCATGGTGATCGCGATTTGACCAGGAATCCCATTCGACGGAGCTGCAGATCGGCGACGTTCTCGTAACGAGGAACTCCAAATGTACGTACACGCAGGTGGTAATCGGCGCCGGCAACGGTGCAACGAGGTCGTGTGCCAAGAATTTCGTTCGGTAACTTTTTACCGAACGAAAACTTCTTAAAAAGACGCATTATTGTCACGCCGTAAAAACGGGCGATGGAAAGAATTACAACAAGCGTGAAAAGATCTAAAGAAAGACTGATTTGTCTACCTTTTATTCTAAGTACATGTGATTCTAATCGGCAACAATGCCATCCGTTCTTCATGTGGTACGCGTCATTTTCGTTTATAAAAGGACAGATGTGTCAAAAATTTCACGACGCGAGAGTATTCGTATCTTAATGGAGAGATTGCCGATCTCGCGATCCTTGGACTTTTTGCAGGCTCGAAACGAATGTCAGACTTACCGTGCCCGTTCTGCAGCGTGTAAGTTCCTTGCGGAAGAAACGCCGGCAGAAATCGCGGATTTCACCGCAGGTTCCTCGCGTGTGGCATATCTTTTCTCGCGCGCCTCGTGTACCGGGTAAACGAAAGAGAGGCCTACGAAGACCTGGACTTTCGTGAAAGCGAATGTTTTTTTCGCGATGGAAAGAAAGGAAGAAAGATACAGAGAGAGAGAGAGAGAAAGAGAGAGATAAAAAGGATTGCCCAGTGATTGCCTCCGGCCTGTCGCTGGGAGATAGAGAGGTATGCGTCAGGTGACTTTACGTTCGCCTGCAGGTAGTCGACGATCCGCGCGAAAGAGGACAACGCTCTCGGTGTGTCTGGCCATTCCGAATCGTACCACTTTGGAAGACCTAGACGACAGTGATGACGATAGCGTGCCGGTTAATGCCGGATCGCTGTACTTCTTTTATATTATACTTCTTCTACCGTTTCGTACTTCTACCTGTATGTAACCACGTTACGCGAAAATGTGCGCTCGCCTCGATCTGCGTCAACGCATCGCGGCAAGCACATTGGATTTACACATTGAATTAACTACAATCGCGATAATATTACCCTTTCGATTTTATATTTTCTTTGGTGTCTTTTTTCCCGTGATATAGACTGCGAGGTTGCGACAGGCCGGGAAAAGAGGGCAACGATCTCAAACCACTTCCTTAGAATCGTGCCACTTTGCGGACGCGCCATGTAATTGCGATCGACGTCGATTAGCGGTTAATAGGCCGGCATCTTAATCGTTCGACTCGCATGTAACTAGATCGCGGTCTTAATTATTTATGTAACACTAGCAATAAAACGTAAAAGAAATGCTGATAACAGTTTGATGCTACATTAATTATATGTACGGTATGTAATCAGCGACGGATAAGCAAAGATTATTATTCAACAGAGTTGCGAGAGAAATATATTTGTTTTCCAACGAGAAACTAGAACTTGTGTAATAATATAAAAAGGTATAGGATGCATGAACTCGAAATTCTATGAAAGGTATACGTACACGGAAAAAAATTCTGGTAATAGTTATCAGATGTTGAGTACAATTATTTTAATCAAATGTCCGGTTGATATAGTAAAAAATGATTTTAAATATTTAGTATTATTAAACATAATAATGTAACCAACTATTTGGACAAAATTACTAAATATTTATAGGGAAGTAAAATTATTTTTATTATATTAACTAAACGTTTGATTGAAATTATTGTACTCAATTTGATAGCTCATAATTTTACCAGTGTAAATTTTTCATTTTTTGTCTATAAAAATAAATAATATTATTACGATACTTGTGCACATTGGTCCATCGAATGAAGGAAAGTTTTGATTGTCGATATAAAACGTTCCTTTTGATCGGTCACATCGAAAGTTTGCTGAATGAATTTGAGCGAGATCGAGTAATTAGAGAGGCAGCCTGTAATTTTCGTGTATGTGTGTGTGTGTGTGTGTGTGTGTGTGTGTGAGAGAGAGAGAGAGAGAGAGACATGAAAGTTGCCCGGAGTGAAATCTCCATTCCAACGCGAAATTTTCGACAATCTCATTGCGAGGGTTAACAACCCTAAGACTTCACGAGGCGTCGAAGCGAGGTATAAAAGTAAGAGGGTGGATGAAGGGGAAAAAGCGTGAGACGGTGAATCGCCCACAGGCGCTGGATCATACTTGTTCTTCTTTCTTGAGTCGTCGTCGAGAGCGTGACGACGAAGCAAAAGGAGACGGAAAGAACGAGAGATGCTTCAAGGAACAGGTAGTAACGGTACTACAACTTCAAACCTTATTTTATCTTATATACATATATATATATATTGTATTGAAATAAGTAATTAATATTTTGTCTCGTTGATATGTGTGGGAAATAGTTGCTGTTTATCGTTCCTATCGCACAAGATATGTTTGAAAAAGTTCAATACAGTGATCCGTTTATATATACAGGTTTTATATATATATATATGAAATTTACAAACTAACAATAAAGAATTTGTATCTTTATATATGTCTATTACAAATACCAGAAATACGCTTATAGGTTCCAAAGTCTAGCAAGTGACATTTTGTTAATTGGACTATCATCTTTTTCTTTCTGCGCAATATTTTTTAAGCTAAGAAGGCCAATATTAATAATTTATCAATAAAAGATCAAACATTACTTTGCAATCTATAGGAAATAATATATGCACATAGATTTCTTGATTCCTGCCTTCTATAATTTACTTTAATTGCTCGGCTTTAATAGGCATATATGGTATAGTAAGTAAATAAATTTCTTTTATAATCATGAAAATTCCAATTTCAATATAAAATTATCAATATGCAAATCTTTCTACGTCAGAAAATTTAAAAAATATAAAATGCACTATTTTTTATTGTACTCTGCTTATCTAAATGTACAATCACATACATTTTTATAATGCTATATTTATCTACCTAGAATACACAATAGCATTGCGCGCGAATTATAATAGATTTGATATTATTAAATTTTTTTATCCAAAGTTATTATTTTAAGCCAGATTCGAAGAAAGAAAGCAAGTACGAACAGACATGAATGAACAACTTGTTTCAATGAATATGAACGGCACAGCCACAAATTGCCCATTCTCTTTCTTGCACTTGATTTGGATTTAGCTTGAAATGTAGAATATATTTTAGAGAGAAACTGCCATATATATTTCAGGATCTAGTAAAAATACAGTAAAAAAATAACGTTTTTATATCTTTCGATGTATTTAGTTTTATATAGGTACCTCTAAGTGCGTAAAATCTAGTATACACACCAGAGCCGTTATTGTCTATGCAGCCAAGTATTAAAAAAAATTAAGATCATAATGAGATCTTTTTTCATATCAGCAGCAATGAGGCCGATAAAGTTTCATCTATTCACATTATTTGTGAATAGCCTATGGCCATGCTAATAGTATTAATGAAAAGGTTGTCATTTCAATATACATATATACATTCTTACTGTTATTTTTCAATGGCAGATCCTTTGGATTAATTTATTTAATATTTGACACCAAAACTATTTTTATAAATTAGATCTCAATAATGTTAATATTAAAATCCTAAATCTAAATTTCTAATTGCTTTTATACAGTTCAATTTATTTATAATTCTTTTATCAATTAATAATTAATTTTTGTGACAACTATATATCGAATATACAGTATATTGCATTGTACAAACAACAAATAATATCAAATATTTTTCTATCATGTGCGTTTTGATCGTGTAAATGCATTAATAAAATAAATATAATGGTAACAAATAAAACTCATACAACAAATTAATACAAATCTATTTTATTCAAATAAAATAAAGATTATAAAGTAAATAAACCAACATCCAGAAATTGAATTACCCATTTGAGTATTGCTTAATGAAAAAGGAAAAAAAATCATGTATTTTTTTAATATTTTGCTGAAAATATATTCTTAGAACACAACGCTAAATAAGTGCTAAATAAGGTAATAAAATAAGCTGAAAATTAAATAAAACATAAGCGAGAAACTCATTGCCATATAAAAACTTTATATTATAAAGTCAGTGAAATAGAATAACATAATTGCACCTACTATCCTAATTATCGGACGAAACTAATGCTCTATTAGATCCGACCGTATCATGGATTTAAGCTCTAGTTATTGCTTTGTATACACGTGTTTTAAGAAGAAAGGAATATATAATGGGCGGCTACCTATTCGCGTCGGTAGATAAAAGTTAGTGGTATAATCAATACTTATATACTTATATTGACCAATTATTTTCATTCGTAACTGCATCCTAAAAAGAAATTATGTATATTAAGTATATACGTATTTTAATAGCTTATATTTAATATTGCTATACAAGGGACACGATAGATCAAATTTCATCCGTTGATGTGATTGTAATTTAGAAACGATTATAGTACTTACTTTTAGTCGAAATAATGTATCAGCGATTATTAAAATATAAATTAATTTTTCAACAGCGCGATATCATCACAGCGTTATTCAAAAAATCCTTTTCGGATTTAGTCTTGGCAAAATTCGAATACTTTGAAAAAGAAAATTTTCTGCATATAGTAACATATTTACTGTTACTATATATGATTACATACGATTTCATATTCTCTCTTTTAATTATTAATTAATAATATAATAATTAATTATAATTGATAATAAAATATAATTAATTATTATTGATTATGATCGTATAATAATTAATTAATTATTATTGATTATTATGTATATAATCAATTATTATATATTTTTACGCAATAATCGATTTATAACCAAAAATTGCTTAAAAATATTATGCACGATGATAAATATGTGTTGCGTATAATTTTGATCATCTTTACAGAATGAAAATTTGATTTTAGCACTTTAACATTATCATTAAGCATAATTTAAAAAAAAATTAGTAAAACGTTAAATTTAATAGGCCAATTTAGTTGGACACAACGGGCATGTAAAACTTGTGTTTCTGCGTGTCTCTGGTGTGTTTGAAAGGCGCCTGTTTGGCTTCCAAAAGAGCAGCTGGACACGGTCCTCTGTGCCTGGGAACGTATTCCCTTTTATACATGCTGGAACTGACAGTACTACCGTCACCCAAATTAATATGAGATGCGTTCGCTTGCCTCTGGACTCTTTCTACTTTTTGAGTACTTTGTGAGAAATTTCCATAGCTTTTCGCCTCGCTCTGTGAATAGAATTTTCCGCCGACACTCAGGTTATCTTGCCGAATGATTCTCTGCGGGCGTTCGTAGCTGGAAGATGCCCAAGGATTGACTTCTTTAGAGCTGCGATGCAGCGAAGTCAAGCTACGTCTATCGTTGCTCTGGCTCGAATTACTGATGTACTGTCCGCTCTCGGCCAGGTTTGAGATACTTTTGCGCTGGTCCGCCGCCGTCGACGAGATCGTGTGAAGCGCCTCGGTGGAAGAAGCTGCGCCACGTCGATGGAGTACTGCATTGCTGATGTCAGCCGACGAAGAGGATATCACGTTCTTGCGATGGTGACCGTACTTCGCGGCTGAGTCTACGTGTGATCGTTCCAAAGTCGTTTGCCCGCTGATTGATTGTCGGAATTCCGGGCTGCTTGAATTATATCGCGCCTGAGTGGAGATTGTGTGCTGCTCGTGCTGCTTTGTCGCGGATCTTTGTCGAGTTTCCATATGTTGCGCATTCACGTAATCGCGCTTGGTCATTTCCTGATGATGACGCTCGACGTGCTGCTGCTGCTGCTGCTGCTGCTGCTGTCTATTATGCTCGCCGTGTGTGGCGTCGATCGCGTAACGAGATGTATCTTCCGCTCGTACGATTTGCCCTCGATGATTTAGTCCTTCCGCGAACGATCTATCTTCGATTGTTCGACGACTCTGCATGTTCTGCGATCGCAAATGTTGCTCGCTCAAATGAGTTCTTTGATGCTGTTCGTGATGCTGATTAGACACGAATTGAGAAGTCGTTTTTCGTGAATCCACGGGTTGCGGTCCAAATGACGAAACATCAATTGGTTGAGCGGTAAGACGATCCGTAATATGCTGTGTTTGTTGATGATGGGAGACAGTTTGAGCATTGGCAGCTCTCTGATCTGACTGAGTAGAAGTAGCTGTACGTTTTACAGTCGTAACGACAGTTCCATCTGCTAAAGTTTGCGATTCCACGGTCTTCCTAGTATCAGATTCTATTTGACTCATTTTAGCAGCGATATCCTTTCCTGTACGTCTCGTGTAGGTATTGTAGTTACGTTGATTCGTCGTGGTCATCACGGTGGTGTCATCACCGAGCGAAATAGACGATTCCATGTGTCTTCGACGATTTACCATTTTGCCAGCAGGAGAAGGTTCACGCTTAGAAGGTGTATAAGTATCTCTGCTGGTTGTTTTTGTTTCCATAGTACCGGTGCTAATCTTTAAGTTATCTTCGTGTGACTTAATGTCCGCTCGTTCTCCGCGAACTATTGTGTAAGTCGAATTGTGAGACGTTGTGCCCTCGAAATCACCTATCATCTTTAGATTATCCTCTCTCTTTACGACTTCGATTCTTTCTGCTCTTTTGGGAGTGAAGTCGTCACGTGGGCGTCCGATGAAATCACCTTCTGGCTTCAAATTATCGGCGTGACGAATCGGCGACCGTCGTTCGCCGGGACCAATCTTATCCGGAGTTCTACGTTCAAAGTCACCCTCTGGCTTCAGATTATCCGGGTGCTTGATTGGAGTTCTTTTCTCCCCGGGCCCAATCACGATCTTCCGAGGTCTGTCGAAATCTCCTTCCGGACGTAAATTGTCCGCGAGCTTTTTAATTGGCGCGCGTTCACCGACCACGTGCACGTAATCATCCTTGCGACGCACGTCGATAAATTCACCTTCCATTCTGAGATTATCTTCATGTCTCTTAACATCCACTTTCTCCACTCTCGTGATTTTCTTATAGTCATCTCTCGAGCGACGAGTGTCCATTTGTCCCTCCACGCGCAGGTGATCCTCGTGCCGACGTATTTCTACGCGATCTCCATTTACATATTTATAATCATCTTTCGGAGATACTTTCATTTCACCTTCGGGACGAAGATTGTCCTGAGGTTTTTTAACCGGCGATCGATCTCCTCTCTTTGGAATAAAATCGTCCTTAGGCACTATGTAGAAATCTCCTTCAGGGTGAAGATTATCCTTGTGCTTGATCGGAGTTCTTCGTTCAGCCGGTTCTATTTTCTTCAGGGAACGTTTCGCGAATTCTCCTTCGGGATGAAGATTATCCTTTGGCTTCTTCACATCTGCTCGGTCGCCTTTTAGTGGCGTGTCCTTCTTCGGTCTGCCAACGAATTCTCCCTCCGGATGAAGATTATCGGGATGTTTAATGGGTGATCGTCGTTCGCCGGGACCAACGGGTGATTTTGCTGGTCTCTCGAACTCACCTTCGGGCTTCAAGTTATCTTTCGGCTTCTTGACGATTGCTCGGTCACCCTTAATAGGCACGGTTTCCTTCGGCCGTTGTACAAAATCGCCTTCCGGCTTTAAGTTATCAGGATGTTTAATAGGAGATCTTCTCTCTGCGGGACCTACCGGTGCTTTCTCTGGTCGTTCGAAATCACCCTCAGGATAAAGATTGTCTTCACGCCTAATAACTTCGCTACGTTCACCACGAGTAACTCGATAGTCATCTCGTCGATGAATATCAACGAATTCGCCTTCTATCTTCAAATTATCCTCACGATGAACAATATCCACACGTTCGCGTTTAGACGTAGTTACGTAATCATCCCGAGATCGATAAACATCTATATCGCCTTCCATCTTCAAATTGTCTCGATGCACCACGATTTCAGTTCTCTCTCCTTTAGTTGGTTTGTAATCATCCTTGGGTTTTCCTACAAATTCTCCTTCAGGCTTCAAATTATCCTTAGGCTTCTTTTGAATTGGTCGATCGGCGCGCTTGAGAATAAAATCATCTTTTGGTCGACCAACGAATTCACCCTCTGGATGCAAGTTGTCTTCGTGTCGAATCGGTGTACGTCGTTCTGCTGGGCCAATCGGTGATTTCTGAGGTCTTACAAAGTCGCCTTCAGGTCGCAAATTATCTCTTGGTTTGGTAACATCCGCCCTTTCACCTTTGATCGGTATCTTTTCCTTTGGACGTTTTTCAAATTCACCTTCTGGCTTCAAATTGTCTGCATGTTTGATCGGAGTTCTCCTTTCCGCTGGACCAATTGGTTTTTTCTCCGGTCTTTCAAAGTCACCCTCCGGTCGTAAATTATCTTGCGGCTTTCTAACATCGGCTCTGTCACCTTTCTTCGGCGCGTCTTCTTTCGGCCTAGATACGAATTCGCCTTCAGGTTTCAAATTATCGTGTGGCTTTTTTACAATTGGTCTTTCGGCAGGTTTGAATTCTTCAGGCTTACGTCTCTCAAACTCACCCTCAGGTTTTAAATTATCAAAATGTTTAATCGGAGTTCTTCTTTCAGCTGGACCAATTGGTTTTATCTCCGGTCTTTCGAAGTCACCCTCTGGTCGTAAATTATCTTGCGGCTTTCTGATATCGGCTCTTTCACCTTTCTTTGGTGCTTCTTCTTTTGGCCTAGATGTGAACTCGCCTTCAGGTTTCAAGTTATCGAGTGGCTTCTTTACAATCGGTCTTTCGGCAGGTTTGAATTTTTCAGGCTTAGGTCTTTCGAATTCACCCTCCGGTTTTAGATTGTCAGAATGTTTTATCGGAGAACGTCGCTCAGCAGGACCAATCGGTTTCTTTTCCGGTCTTTCAAAGTCTCCTTCTGGTTGCAAATTATCTTGCGGTTTTCTGACATCGGCTCTCTCACCTTTCTTTGGCGCTTCTTCTTTCGGTCTAGATACGAATTTGCCTTCAGGTTTCAAGTTATCGTGCGGTTTCTTTACAACCGGTCTTTCAGCAGGCTTGAATTCTTCAGGCTTAGGTCTTTCAAATTCACCCTCTGGTTTTAGATTATCAGAATGTTTAATCGGAGAACGTCGCTCAGCAGGGCCAATCGGTTTCTTTTCCGGTCTTTCGAAGTCTCCCTCCGGTCGCAAATTATCTTTCGGTTTCCTCACGTCAGCTCTCTCACCCTTTTTAGGCGCTTCTTCCTTAGACCGACGTACAAAGTCGCCTTCTGGTTTTAAATTATCTTCTGGCTTTTTAATTTCAGGTCTCTCTGCTTTCTTAGGTAAATAATCATCCTTCGGACGACCTTCGAATGGACCTTCTGGTTTTAAATTGTCACGATGCTTAACGACATCCATGCGTTCGCCTTTAACGACTTTGAAGTCATCCCGTGTTCTCATATCGATAAACTCTCCTTCCATACGTAAATTATCCTGATATTTAGTAATTTCAGTCCTTTCGTGTATTAAGAAATCGGTATATTCGTCTCTGGATCTATAAGTTTCTATATCTCCTTCCATTCGCAAGTTATCCGTGCGTTTCACTATGTCCATGCGTTCGCCACGCACCGGTCGATAATCATCCTTCGGTCGACCTTCGAATGGACCCTCTGGTCTCAGATTATCCTCTGGTTTTTTAACTTCGGCACGATCACTTTTAGTGGGCGTAAAGTCTTCTTTAGGTCTACCAATAAATTCACCCTCCGGCTTAAGATTGTCTGGATGTTTCACTGGCGTACGTTTCTCAGCCGGAACATATTTTTCAGGATGTGGTCTTTCAAAATCGCCTTCGGGTTTCAGATTATCTGTTGGTTTTTTGACTTCTGGCCTTTCTGCTGGACGATAACCTTCTTGTTCCGGTCGTTCAAACTCACCTTCTGGCTTCAAATTATCTGAATGTTTGATCGGAGTACGTCGTTCCGCTGGACCAACAGGTGCCTTTTCCGGTCTTTCAAAATCGCCCTCGGGTTTGAGATTATCCTTTGGCTTTTTAACATCAGCTCTGTCACCTTTTCTTGGAACTTCTTCTTTTGGTCGAGAGACAAATTCACCTTCCGGTTTTAAATTATCGTGTGGTTTCTTTACTACCGGTCTTTCGGCAGGTCTAAATTCTTCAGGCTTAGGTCTTTCGAATTCACCTTCTGGCTTCAGATTATCAGAATGTTTAATCGGAGAACGTCGCTCTGCAGGACCAATTGGTTTTTTCTCCGGTCTTTCGAAGTCGCCCTCCGGTCGCAAATTGTCTTGTGGCTTTTTGATATCAGCTCTCTCACCTTTCTTTGGCGCCTCGTCTTTCGGTCTTGACACAAATTCGCCTTCCGGTTTTAAATTGTCATGTGGCTTCTTTACAATTGGTCTTTCGGCAGGTTTGAATTCTTCAGGTATTGGTCTCTCAAACTCACCCTCTGGTTTTAGATTGTCAGAATGTTTAATTGGGGTACGCTTCTCTGCTGGACCGATTGGTTTCTTCTCCGGTCTTTCGAACTCACCTTCCGGTCTCAAATTGTCTCTCGGTTTTTTCACATCAGCTCTCTCACCCTTTTTAGGCGCTTCTTCCTTAGGCTGACGTACGAAATCGCCTTCCGGTTTTAAATTGTCAGGATGTTTAACGACGTCCATGCGTTCACCTTTAACAATTTTAAAATCATCTCGTGTTCTTGTATCAATGAATTCACCTTCCATACGTAAATTATCTTGATATTTAGTAATTTCAGTTCTTTCGCGTATTAAGAAATCAGTATATTCGTCTCTGGATCTATATGTTTCTATATCTCCTTCCATACGCAAATTGTCCATGCGTTTAACAACATCCATACGTTCTCCACGTACTGGTCGATAATCATCTTTTGGTCGACCTTCGAATGGACCTTCTGGTCTTAAATTATCTGCTGGCCTCTTAACATCAGCGCGATCACCTCTTGTTGGTATAAAATCTTCTTTCGGTTTACCAATAAATTCACCTTCTGGTTTGAGATTGTCCGGATGTTTCACTGGTGTTCGTTTCTCAGCTGGAGCGTATTTTTCAGGACGTGGTCTTTCAAATTCACCTTCGGGCCTTAAATTGTCTATTGGCTTTTTGACTTCTGGTTTTTCTGCCGGACGGTAACCATCCTGACGAGGTCGCTCAAATTCACCTTCTGGCTTGAGATTGTCCGGATGTTTCACTGGTGTTCGTTTCTCAGCTGGAGCGTATTTTTCAGGACGTGGTCTTTCAAATTCACCTTCGGGCCTTAAATTGTCTATTGGCTTTTTGACTTCTGGTTTTTCTGCCGGACGGAAACCATCCTGACGAGGTCGCTCAAATTCACCTTCTGGCTTGAGATTGTCCGGATGTTTCACTGGTGTTCGTTTCTCAACTGGAGTGTATTTTTCAGGACGTGGTCTTTCAAATTCTCCTTCGGGCCTTAAATTGTCCACTGGCCTTTTGACTACTGGTTTTTCTGCCGGACGATAACTATCCGGACGAGGTCGCTCGAATTCTCCTTCGGATCTAAGATTATCCGGATGTTTAATTGGAGTACGTCTTTCGGCTGGACCAATAGGTGCTTTTTCTGGTCTTTCAAAATTGCCTTCGGGACGTAAATTGTCTTCTGGACGTTTTACTTCAGGGCGTTCTGCACGCTTGGGCGAATAATCATCTTTTGGACGACCCTCGAACGGACCTTCTGGTCGCAAATTATCTTCGGGGCGTTTAACATCGGCACGTTCTCCTTTGGTCGGTCTGTAATCATCTTTGGGTTTTCCTTCAAAGTTACCTTCTGGACGAAGATTATCGACATGTTTAACAGGCGTTCTACGTTCGGCAGGCTTAAATGGCTTGATTTCTCTGTCTGGAAATTCTCCTATTGGAAATAGATTATCCGGATGACGAACAATAGATGCTCTGTCACCGGGACCATAAGGTATCAGCTTAGGTCTTTCAAAGTCGCCTTCAGGGTACAAATTATCCAGATGTCTGATAGGAGTGCGTTTCTCACCGGGTATATATTGGTCTTTGGGACGATCTGAAAAGTTACCTTCAGGTCGTAAATTGTCTTTCGGTCGTTTCACTTCAGGACGTTCCGCTGTTTTCGGAGTAAAATCATCTTTTGGACGTCCTTGGAAGGGACCCTCTGGTTTCAAATTATCTTGTGGTCTTTTAACATCAGCTCTCTCTCCTTTGGTTGGTCTATAATCATCCTTAGGCCGTCCTTCAAATGGTCCTTCAGGACGTAAATTATCTTCTGGACGCTTGACTTCAGGGCGTTCGCTACGTTTAGGTGCATAATCATCTTTAGGACGTCCTTCGAACGAACCCTCGGGTCTTAAGTTATCTTCAGGGCGTTTGACATCTGCGCGTTCTCCTCTAGTAGGCTTATAGTCATCTTTAGGTCGTCCTTCGAACGGCCCTTCAGGACGTAAGTTATCTTCTGGCCGTTTCACTTCATAACGTTCGCCACGTTTAGGTGAATAATCATCTTTAGGTCGTCCTTCGAATGGCCCTTCAGGTTTTAAATTATCTATAGGTTTTTGTGGTTCTGGCTTGCGCAGCAATATGGGTGTTACGTAATCATCCTTTGTGTGAGGCAATGCTTCGAAAGGTCCTTCAGGTCTTAGATTATCGGCTCTTTTAATAACTATGGTACTTTTATAATCTGCCTGATCGAAAGTTCGAAATTGTTCCTGAGTGGTAGTAGTACTGTCAATGATATCTGTTTTGTTGTAAAACCGATCGGTGTCTTCAGGATACTTCGGTCGCCACTGAGGTTCACGTTCGATAACATGAGTTTGGAAATCTTCCTTGATATGAGAGGTACCCTGTAAGATAATTTTGAAAAATAATGAAGTCACATATACGATCTTATAAACGATCTGATTAAAATCGGAAAGTTTTTATCATTAAAGCTACTAACCGTGAATTCACCCTCTCCCACAATGAGATTATCCGTTCGTTTAACGATTTCAGCGCGTTGGATGCTACGATGATCAATGTATTGCGATCGCGTCGTCGTTTCATCAGTAAAATCACCCTCTATCTTCGTATAAGTATTGCGACGTATTGGGATCGGTCGTTCGCCAGGAGTACCAGTAAAAACCAGCTCGGTCGTTGTTGTAGCTAGAAGATAACAAAATTTATTTATTTATTTTTTTATATCGAGCATACAATTTTACGAAAAGTATATTTTTTTATATATATAAGAATTCATTTTAATATCTTGTTGAGACGAAATTAATAACAAAAAAGTTTATTAACAAGTTCACGAACGGAATTGAGCAAGTATTTAAACTTACTGTCAAGATCCCCTTCGAATTTCAAGTTATCCCTTGGCTTCGTAATCGGAGCTCGTTCGCCATATTTCGGAGCTTCCTCTCGAGGCTTACCAACAAACTCGCCCTCCGGTTTAAGATTGTCTTGTGGCTTCTTCACAGGTGCCCTTTCACCCCTTGTAGGCGCCTCTTCCTTTGGTCTTCTAACGAATTCACCTTCGGGTTTGAGATGATCTTGCGGTTTTCTGACCGGCGCTCTCTCGCCTCTAGTAGCCACATAATCGGTTCGTCTCTGTCCGATAAATTCACCCTCCGTATGCAAATGATCTTCATGATAATATTTTGTTTGCTTTTCCACGTGTTTTTCGTCGTAATCCTGGCGATAGGAAGTCACAGTATGCAACGGTTCTTCATAAGAGAATTCCAAATGTTCTTGGGGCAAATTATGCAGGCAACGATGACGTCTAAAATATTGTCATTTATTAGAATTTAGAAACAGATATAACGCTTATGACATTATAATGTTTTTTTCAGGTCGCATGAGAAGTAACGTTTTGAGAAGCATTTAAAGTATTTAAAGAAAAGTATCTATTTTTAAACAGTTGCGTTCATATTTAAAAGCAGCAGTATGATAAAGTAAACAATACTGCATCCATTCTTATAACATTTAACGGTATATGCCTGTTTAATATTAATAAAAGGGAAGAAAAGCGTTTGCAGAAAATTCTTATTATCCGCTTTTGTATTCGTTCAAATAACGCTGATGCTTAACAAAGGCTTGGTGCATATAGAGATTTAAATATGACGCAGAAGGGTATCAATCCTTTTATGTTCTTAATGAGTATAAAGGTTTTGCGTCGTTTTGAATGTCTTGTTATTCTCGGAGTATTTGCAGCCATTATCATACGCGATGGATATAAAGACAAAATTGTGGTTGTATTGTAATCTGTTCATTCGATATACGGCATTTTAAAGTATCGTGTCTTTTAATATCACATTTATATTATTAATTAAAAACAAATATTTCATAAATGTCGTAAGAATTATAATAAGTTGAATAATTCGTATATTTTATTTAGCAAGAGTTAATTTAATATTTATTACAATTCGAGTATATTCCGTGCACATAATACAGTAGGAAAAGCCTTTATTAGTCGGACAACAGCATATTTTAACGAGATGCGTTCTCACGTAAATCGAATTGTTATTGATACATACATATTCAATTAATTAAATATTCTTCGGCTTGATTACAAGAATTAATTAAGTTCTTTACAATCCAATTGCATTGGAAGTTTTAAATACTTTTATTTATAATTGAATATAATTCAGAATATATACTTAAGATTTTATCAAATGACGAATGACGTTTCTATCGATATTGATCGTATTAATTAATGAAAAGCTTTCACCTTTCTGTGAAAGATATGAATTACATCCTGCTGGTGAATGCTTTTACTGCAATACTGGTATATCTAAACCGGTTTACATAACCGTAAATGGTACGGGAAAAAGAAACGTAGTATTATTGCCAATATTTTATTCAAAGCAACTCAACTTATTTGAACACCAGCATTTCATATGAGAGATCTTGCTTCTGTGTAACTACATCGAGCAACGTCAAAATTCGTTCTCATAATTCTTTTTCGCTTTTCTTCTATACCGTTGGGTATTACGAAAATCCAATTCCGTAAAAGCCAGACTTGGTCAAAGTCGAGTAGCATCATGTATTTTTTATTGGATAAAACCATGTTATATGACACATTATGAACATCCCTTTAGAACCGCGTTAAACCAGAAGAGACAAGTTTTAACAGATCTCAAAGTTAAGCAGACTTACGTAGAAATTTTCAACGACTAATCGCCTACGAGTAGACGAACCGCAATTACTTCTTGAGACGACCACGACGCGACTAATTTTCTACGAACTTATACCTCTCACTTGCAAATCTATCTGCGCTATGAGTCTATTTAGGTCAAGATTTTCAATCTGACAAGACTGAATTTATGTATATATAGGAATTTATGTATATATAGGAAATATAATGTATATAGGAAAGCCCCCTATTATGAAATAGGCGCCTAATATGAGATAGCGGCGTTTCTGCTAAACTAATAAACGCTATCTATTGGTTCTACCATGAATTTATTGCTCTTGGATTGAAACTACTTAGTAGAAAATTCATTATTAAATCATGCCTGTAATCATTGTAAAACAAGATTTTAGAATTTCGATGTCTTCAAGTATTTTATTGAAATGGGCATTTAAACTTTGTTTATTATTTAATAAATAAATATTTGGCAATAAATTCTTCATGTAGTGATAGAGTAAGGTCATACTAATAGAAAAATACGGGATATGTTGAATTGTTTAATTACAGAAGTTAGATTTGATGATCGTAAAACCGTAAGGCGAGGAAATCGTAATATAAGGTACTCAGGGTATCTCATATCAGTTCCTAATATGAAATAACATGCTCCTATGTTACAGTGAAAATCGTTGTTAAAGTATAGATGTATTGTATAATAATAAAAAAGACAACCGGAATGAACATTGAGTGCCTATGTCTGCGATGCTTGATTCCAACTACCTAAAACCGAGTTCTGGGTATAATCTATCGCGTGCTCATTTTTCGTGCACGCTGGCTGTGTTTGTTTGTTTAGAAACATTAAATAGTTTTCTAATTGCAATACTGATATACTTTGCGTTCTACTATCGATTTCTCGGGACATCTCATATTAGAAGCACAATTTTTGAACCTTGCGATTTGCTAACTTTTTACATTTCTTTAATTTTCAAAAAAAATCAAATTTGAATTAAATTTTATGTAACGTTATTTTAAAGCTTATTAAATTCCCTTTAAAATGACATTATTTTTTAAAATTTTACCTATAGACTTCTAGCATTTACCCGAAATAAACTTGGTATCTTATAATACGGGCCTTTCCTCTATATATAATTATATATACATATAATATATTATATTATATAATTATATAATACATATATATTTATAAGTATTTATTATATATTATAAAAATAAATATATATATAATTATATGTTATTTATTAAATTTTTCTAAAACTATTGTTTTTTTCTATTATCGTTAAAAATCACAAATTAATAGCTCTCTCTCTCTCTCTCTCTCTCTCTCTCTCTCTCTCTGAAATAAAAAATAAACAATTTTTTTAAATATTAAGAAAATTTGTTTCTTTTATCAATATATCTTGAAAAGGAAGGTTATAAAAATTTTAAAAATTTAAAAAAGATTTAAAGAAACTTAAATACCACATTAATCTCCATAATTAGCTATTTTTTTAAATATATAATAAATACTTTTAAAAAATAACGATATGTCTAACACAATTATCAAAGCTGTATGATAAATTTGTATGATTCGTCACCATCATGCAGAGCTACGTAGGTTGGAAAGTTCGAATAAAGAAGGAATCGTACGATGACTTGCCCTCGTCCAGAACAACTTGCCGTAAAAGGATCTGTCTCGTGTCCTACTTTTGCATATTATACATACGTATATAGTGTTTTCTAAATAAAAAAATTGCCTTATATGATACTACTGCTATGTTGAAAGATCAATAAATATGTTACTGATTTTTTTTATGTAGCAAGAACTAAATTAATTAAACAAGGATTCTTAATAATTAAAAATAATTTAATAAGAACGATGAAAACTTTTGATAACAAAAATATGATTCTATATAAAAAGTATGTAATAAGTAATATAGATACTAAAATAATGTCAAATCAAAAGTAAATACATTCGTACATATAAACTCAGCTCGGCTCTGAATGGATTGCTGCAATGAATTTAATAGAGTAGGAAATATGGCCTTGAAGACAATCTCCTGTTCCTCTCGTCAATTTGCATCTCGACTCTGGCAAGTTTTGTATTCTGATCTTGTTAATAATGTTTAGAAGTAGGTCAACCGTGTTCCTCTCTACAGCGAACGTGTAGATAAGTTAAATTAAATCGTATTCGCATTAGTTCCATACTTGTTAATTATACTCCTTGTAAAATGTTTATTAATATTTTAATATTAAAATTTATATATATGCAGAAAGTAATTAAACGTTGCGGTAGAATCTTAATTTTGGCTTAATGCTTGGTATAATTCAAATTAAATTCTACACTCGTACTAGATTTTTTTATTTTTA
>NW_017304990.1:536083-555201 GCF_001594115.1 Trachymyrmex septentrionalis
TTTTTATATATTTATATATGAAGAGAGAGATATAAGTATTTTATTACAAGGAACACTTACCCGCAAGTACAAAGCTCGCAAATGCACTGTTCTTTTAGAGGGATTTTCGACAATATATCCGGTACCAGCACTGATTTAGGATAGACTACATCCTCTTCGAGAGAGTCTGGACTTTGATCTCCTCTTTTAGGTATGTCCTGTTCCAATTTCTTCGGTTTCTCAGCAAATCGACTAGGTTTAGGTTTCGAAGGTTCAGGTTCTTTATCGGATTTTCTAAATGCTGTAGGTTTTTCTTCGGGTCGACTCGGCTTGCCGGCCGCTGGCTGTGGTCTTCTAGTCGGCGACGTATGATCCCGAAGCTTTTCAGGTGACTTTGGCCGGATCTCGGAAGGTCTACGAAATCAATATCGACAAGTAATAAGTATAAACTGTCGCCTTTTTATTTTTTTCTTACTTCTTTAGACATATTTAAAGGAATTAGAGCAGTTTAAAGACAAAAGAAGAAACAGTGTTTTCATTTACCTGCCATCTACTGGCCGCTGAGGACTTCTTTCGCGCTGCGGAGGTCGGCTGGGCTTTCCAGCAACTGGAGTTGGTTTTGGTCGATCGTCTTCCCTGAGACCAGGTATTCCACGAGGATAACCGGGCCGTTCAGGCGATGGTTTCCTCGTGGAATCCGTTGGTGACCGGGGTGCCGGGCCGGTGATGGTATCGAATCGAGTGTCGATGACATCCCGCGCTACCATGCTAGTCACCTGCTCTTTATCGATAAATTCCTTCGTTGACTCGGTAACATCTCTCTAAAAAAAAATACGACAAAAATATTCTTTAAGTATTTCTTAGATTTGGCTAAATGACAGTAATATTAGTAGATATAAAGCAGAATAATTTGTCAATTAATACGGTCAATGCTTTCAATTATCACTTTGCTAATGGTTGATCATGTTTTCACGTACAGTGTAAAACTATACTGTTAATTATTACGTATACCGTAATGTCGAGTATTATCACGTTTTTATAAATTGATACGTAGAATTTTACAGCTGCAACATTAGTGCTGTATAGGTAACGCATTGATTATACTATAATAAAGTACTTGCATTGATATGGCATATATATAAACTGTTAGGAAATGTCAAACATAAACTACCAGTTATGACTGTCCCACCACTCGCAAAACTTTACAACTACTTTGCTCGTAACAAATGACGACTGCAGCATTATGTCAATTTACTCAATGTCATAACAATTATTAATAAAAATAATGATTTGTGATATTCAATTGACATGCTAATTATATACAGTAAACGCCTTGGTACACACATTGGTAAAGACTTCGAGGCGTAATAACGACATAAATGCGGCTTCGTTTTTCCGCGAGCGTTCATTACGAGTTTCAAACGTGCTGCATAATGAGCGCCGCGAGCATGAACGAGATTAGGAACGCCGGTAATGCTTAGTTCGACAGAATGCAGGTAACACGAGATTGGTGTATACGGCTTTTATGTGCACGCTTACAGAGTATCGTGTAACGTGTCGAACCGTACTTTTGCGATTTAGTTTGTTTCGTTACCGACATTGCTGTCATTTCCAGAAATAGATTATATTCGTACTATCGATAATGTAAATGATTTGTACAAAGAATTTTTTTTTGTTTTATAAATGTATATTTTAAAAGATTTACAGATTTTGTATTTTTTATTAAAATGTGTGTAGGGAATCTCAAAATCTTTTTTCTTAAAATTCTCGAATTTTATAAACAATTGTAATCTTTTAATAGTTAAGTATTGATTAATATATATATAAAACACAGATAACGATTAACATTTCTAGTTATTAAGAGGAATTTTACATCTAATAATAATTTTCGTAAATTTTATATTTCACCTTTATATTTTTTAACATAAAGGTGTGCAGATTACTATTCATTTTTTAAGTGCAGTTTTATGCCATAACTGTGTGGAAACATAATATCACACTATTAAAGTGATAATAATTTAATGAAACTAATATTAATAAGTATCTTATAAATCCATGATAAATTTACTATGAAAAATATTGTTTCATTTGGGAAATTTTGATATTTTACTTATACTTGTGATGAAATTCCACGTTACATTGTGTTCATTAAAAATGTCACGTGTCTATTTTTTTTTTTCAATTTGTTGTAACTGCTCATTATTATCATTCATAGGCACGCTTGCTTTTTAATTTGACTCTACAACGAAGCAAATAACGTCTGCTGATATTATTAGTCAAATCCTTTACTGTTTTTAACGCTCGAATGTAATTCGCATAAAGCACATCAGATGAAGTTTTGGCATTTAATTAGCGAGTTAAGTAGCTTGAATCTTAAGCTGATTGCCCCTCCTCTGACGATATCGAGAGTTGCTCATAATGAAGCTCGTTTACATAATTTAGATTTTACTTGTTTTCCTGATGAGTTTAATTTTGTCTGTTTAGAAATTTCACGTTAAAAACGATCCCCTCTGTGTTGCTGTTTCGTAGTAACTACAAGTTTAATAAAAATTTCCGCGTTAAAAGAATTTTGATGAACGTGATTAAGTGCTGTTAATAAAATCATCATAATCACATTTATCGATGCCGTAATGTGTGACATGACGAGATACATATTGCACGCGCCTTCATAAAATAATAATACCGAATCGCGCCGGGAAAACGCGATCACGCGTGTACGTTGTACGTATCGTTATATCTCGATCCAAATAGGCCATCTCCATATATAGTTGTTTGCATGTTGAACAATCGAAAACAACGGAGGGTGTCTGTAATGTAGCATCAAGATAAATTGTTTTAAATATAGGGACGTAAATTACAATCGTAACATACAAATAGATTTCACAGAAATCGTTTTTTCTATCTACGATGGAGAGAAGATATTTGTTGGATATTCATTTACAGAGTGATAAATGAAGTAACGCAAAAAGCACGTGTGCGAACTTACTAAAGCATTTTATCGATCATCTCGAGAGACCTCGGAGTAAAGTCACGGCTGTGAGAATTAAATCGAGCTGCTTTAAAGAAACGGACTGTCCGTATGGTGCGGAATAAGTTACGAATGTTTATTTTTAATTCGTTCAACCGGTGTAAACTTGTAAACGTGAGAACATATTGCAAATTACCAACGTAGTCCTTGTGAATTATCCTTGTGAGCAAAGCAGTGAATATTCAGACTACAGCGTTAGATAACGTAAACTTCGAAGTACCGATCCGATTTGTGAGATGCTACGCGGAGATAAAGTTTCAAATTGTCCCGAGCATCTTCAGTTAAGAAATTCACTGCTGTTAACAGTGAAAAGTATGCTCGCTGAATTTTCAATAAGCAGCATGTGCAAAAAATAAGATTTTATCAGACATGAAACAAAATTGAAATTAATGTAATCGTAAGAAAACTAAAACGCAGAAAGAATAAAATTGAAAAAAAAAAAGACAATTTTACAAATTAGAAAAAAATTGGACGCAATCATTTTGAATAAAAGTGAAGTGTTATTTCTATTAGAAACTAATTCTGAAAATTGAAATTCTAAATTTCAAATTTTCAGAAACACTACCGTTTTATCGCTGTAGCAATAAAATCCAGAGTATCATCTGTGGCATTTTTCTTTCTGTTTGATATCGATATACCATATTTCTATGAAAACATGTGACTTTTCAGCCACAGAGTGACTCGGTCGCAGTGTAAAACCCGTTGATACCATGCGCGATTTTGTTTTTACTGATTAAATCAATATTGAGCTCTATAGGATATGTTGCAATATACAGTGGATATACAAGGTATTATTGTAAAACGATACACCTGTATGTCACTCTCTCTGTTGTACTATTATTATTTTATTTAATGTTATCGGTCGTTGCTATCGATACTGTAACCAGCGATGAGTGACGTCAATGTACACGTGTCTCTCAGCGTGGCATCTCTTAACTAAGATTTCTATAGCACTTGAACGAGGCGACCGCATGATAAGCGAAGCGGAACGCGCGTGAAATTCAATTGGTCATACATTAAGCGAGTTACATTGAGCGGTGACATCACTGCCAAATTTGCTTACATTGCATGCAATTATTATCATTCTGCATATGCTCGATTTAGCCTAATTGCAAGTGATTACCCTTACATGTCTGAGAAGGATGCAATTTCAAGGATTTTTTCATGGAAA
Organism: Trachymyrmex septentrionalis; assembly: GCF_001594115.1. Taxonomy (NCBI): domain Eukaryota; kingdom Metazoa; phylum Arthropoda; class Insecta; order Hymenoptera; family Formicidae; genus Trachymyrmex; species Trachymyrmex septentrionalis. The sequence goes on from NW_017304990.1 coordinate 540,262, forward strand.
TGCAAATAATCATAATAATTAATTTTCATATACAGACTTTTGTTATAAATAATTTTGTTATAAATATAATATAAATAATATAACAATAATTAAATTTACATTTTTCCATAATAATAATGATATTTGACGTGATATTTTAAGATATCACGTCAAATATCATTATTATTATGGCTTGAAAATTATATGGTTTGGAAATTAAAATAGAAAAAAAAGATTTGTCTTTAATTCACTTTGAACTGTACAATGATCGTCTTAATATACATACATTTATCTCTCTCAAAGATAACTCGCCTATTTACATGTCGAAGTTCACTTTTTAATCGAAAACGGAGAGGTTATCGAATTGTTCTCATGTCAATGATGATAATATATTAAAAATATTAAGATACGTCTCATATATTTCTGTACTATGCAATAACATATTGACGATTTAAAGCGATCACAATACAACGATTGAGGTACTGTATGTCGGGCAAAATGTCGGGCAAATGTTTCCCATGTGAAATATCGATTTCCCGTTCGATTCCCCTATTCGCTTTGCAATAGTTCGATGAATCGGGATTCAGTCGTCCAGAAATTCGTATATATTAGAAATACGATATATGTACATATTCTGTCTGTTTCAAACAAAGGATTCAACAAAACGAATTCTCTTTTCTCTTCTGCCTCTTAACCCTTCCCATCTTTCTACGAATCGCCATATTACGTCAGGTTTATTTTCAACGCGGCGCCACACATATGAACCTGCAACCTTCGCTCGGAAGTGAAAGTATCGTTCGAACCTCTTCCGAAAGAACTGAGCTCAAAGTGTCTCGATAAGATCTTTATAAATCTGCCTACTAACATATGGTCATTATCAACTATCGAAAAGTTAATGTATTGAGAATTCGAGTGCATCGAAAATAGAAGATTTTCAAAGTTTGCAGTATTTGACTTAAATTCTTATAGAAATAAATGTTGACAACAGAGATATGGTACAAATATTATCCTGGAAAACTAAATGAGTCGTAGTTTTAGCAATTACCTGTGGAAGCAGCTAATGAAGAAACATTTTAACGTCTTGCAATTACTCACCACATCCTTGCGCGTGTCCGTCGTAAATTCAGTGATGACACGCTCGTCCTTAACATCGCGCACGTCTTGCACAGAAGTGAATCTCGAAGACTGATCGATTACATAAGATTGCTGAAGCACTTCGGATGTACGCGTGATATCCGCATGTGTGATATCCGCGACATCTTCGACGTGTCTGATCTCGGTGACGTCCTTCTGGGTCTCCGTCGATTTTCGCGAAATCGGAGTAGGCAACGTTTTTCCTTTCTGATCCACTGGTTCGCTTTCTTTCTCAATCGGTTTTCGTTCGTCCCCCGGACGTTTCTTCGGCACTTCAGTTGGTTCATCACGTGTTGGTTTCTTTCGCGTGTCCTGCGGTTTTTCGTGCACGAAAGAACCGTCCCAAGTGGAGGCGCCAGGTTTCGACGGTCGGTGCGTTCTGTCTATCGGACTTTTCTGCGGCTTTTCGTCGGGGGATTCTTTTGACATCTCGTAATCGATCGAATGTACTTTATCCTTCGGACTCTCTTTTATATAAATTTTCGATATATTTGACGAGTCATAAGTCTTTGAATCGGTGACGTACGTTTGCTCGACCGTGACGGAGCTAGTGGAATAATCGGCAGAACTTGACACATCCTTCGATGTATTCAGTATCGTAACAGATGTTCCATGATCGGCGATGTCACTCGGTTTGTCTTTGATTGGGCTTCGCTTATCTTCAGTTTTCATATCTTTTGGCCTCTTCTCTTCCGGTTTCTCGTACACGAACGATCCATCCCAGGTGGAGGCGCCTGGCTTCGACGGTCGTTGCGTTCTATCCACCGGACTCTGCGGTTTTTTATGTTTAGGCTCTTCAGTGTCTTTCGGAGGTCTTTGTCGAGGCGATGGCTCAGGTTTTTCGACGAACAGCTGTCTTGGCTTCTTATCGGCTTCGCGCACTTTATCCTCTGCGCTTCTTTCTCCGATGAAAATTTTGGATATATTTGAAGAATCGTATGTCTCCGAATCCGCGATGAATGTTTGCTCGACCGTGACGGAGCTCGTAGAATAATCGGTAGCGCTTCTTACATCTTTTGACGTATCCAAAATTGTAACTGTTTGATGATCAACATTATCGGTCCGTGGTTCTTTAATTGGACTCTGTTTAGTCGCAGCTCCATGTACATCTTTCGGTGACTTTTTATCACTCGGTTTCCTTTCCTCTGGTTTCTCATACACAAACGATCCGTCCCATGTGGACGATCCCGGTTTCAGAGGTCGGTAACTTCTATCGTCCGCGCGAGATTCCTTCTTCTCGCTTTTAACAGTGGTCTCTTTAATGTCGGTAGTAGTTATTACGTCACTGCTACAGGGCAGCCTCTTTGCACCACCGTGAGGACTTTCTTGAATGGTTACTGTTTTTTGCGTCGTTATTGGCTGACCGTCGCGAATAGTAACAGTCTCGACGGAAGTCGTCGACAAATCAAGATTCGAGGAGTCCGTGTAACTTTCGTGCATTCTTGATTGTTCCGTAACGACGGAACTTTCCATAATCTCTGACGTACTCGATACATCTTGCCTGACATCTCGGAGATCGATAGTAGTCTCGCTAACATATTTCCTCGATGTATCAACACAGGGTGTCCTTTTGCTGTCTGCTGGACGAGATTTATCTGGTAGCCTATCAATGGATTCTCTGCTAGGTGGTCGCTTCTTCTCCTGCGATTTCTCCAATACGAAAGTTCCGTCCCACGTCGACGATCCGGGTTTGGTACTTCGTAGATCTCTATCTTTCGGTATCTTCTCCGGACTTCCAGGTCGTGGAGAGGGACTAGTCCGACGTTCCGTCGTCGAAACTTCGCTCCGTGACGTATCTCCATCAAATCTAATCGTCGTTTCGACAGGGCGCCCCTCGTAAACGACTGTCTCGTACCTCGTGGAGGTACTGACACTGGCATCCCTGATATCTGAGAAACTCTGCTGACTCGATGAATGCTCAACGATGTAAGAAGTACTCGTAACGTCCGCTTCGTTAATCGAATTATCTTCCGTAACATCTCGAATATCGATGGTTTTCACCGTACGTTTATCTTCCGGTCTTCGGCGACTATCAGGTGTTACCGGTCGTTCGTAGACGAAGGTGCCGTCCCAAGCGGATTGACCGGGCTTGTAGCAGCGCGAGGTTGTGTCAAATTTCGTCTGCCTCTCCGGACTTCCATGGCCGCGCGTAATTTTAATCTCAGGACTATCCTCCTCTAAGATTACCTCGGACACCGACGTGACCTTCTCGACGTTCTTCTTGTCCTCTCTCTCGCCGGAAATCGCGTATTCGACGATGTAAGACGTGGAGACCGATTCAGTAACGTTCGAAATGTTCTGCTCTTCGCTGACATCTTGAACGTCCACGGTATCGTGACGTTTTTCCGTCGTACGGACAACGGTGACGTCTGAAGGATGCTTCTTCACGTCATCTTGCTTCGACTTTCCGTAGATAGATTCGCCGGGTCTGCCGAATAGTCTTCGTCGCGATGGACTGGATACGCGAGCTGGGTGTTCATCCTTACTCAACGGCGTGCCATCGGCATGGATCGAAGTTTCTCTGCTTACATCTCGTCGTTCTTCAGAAATGAATCTGGTGCTGTCCGCAAGGCTAGCACCTTTTACGACGCGCGTAGTCTCGGATGACTCCTTCTCGTATGTACCGTCCGTACTCTTTCCTTTGAAATCTCTTCTCTGCGTAGTTTCCACGACGTTGTCACCGCGACCGTGAAACACGTTGACGTCGGAGTCGTTAAGCTGACTTTTTCGCTGCTTCGTAATTTTTCCCACGACGAAGCTTCCGTCCCACGTCGAATCGCCAGGTCTCGAATAACGGGTCGGCCCTTTCGAATATTTGTCGCCGGCGAAATCTGTCGTGTCTGCGGCGGTTTTCTCCGACGTGACGTCACGAAGATAAGTCATCGTTCGTTGACCTTCGTCGACTATCGTTTTCGAGTCTCGAGTCACGCTTGAACTCGAAGATACGTTCTGATCGATAAACGATACCTCCTGGGTCGAGGTCTCTTGAGTGACTTTAACGCTTGTTTCATTATCTCTGGTATCGCTGTGAATCTTCGAACTTACTGATTTATCAACGACATTTTTGTCCTTGGGAGTGGCGGGTTTTTCATAGACAAAGGTGCCATCCCAGGTGGATTGGCCGGGTTTATTACAACGTGTTGATATCTCGATGTTTGATCTCTCTGATTTCAAATCGCTGCGCGTACTTTTATCGCCACTCCTCTTGATATCATCAGTATTTTTAATGACGGTCACATTGGAAGGTGTGATTGTACGTTCGCTGTCTACTTCTCGGCTTGATGTAGACATCGTCTTGCCGTTTTCATTGATTCTTTCTCCCGTTTCGCGTATTCTCGTGGTGCTCGACGTTGTTTGACCGTCTTTCGTTACGGCCTCGCTCGTCTCGCTACTCACGTGAGTACTCTCGGTCGACCTTGACGATGTCTGAGATATGGGAACGTGAGCTCCATTTTTAACGTCGTGAGAAACTACAGCGGTAGAGCGATGTCCGCTACGATCCTCGCTCGCTGATGAACTCTCAATTAGGACGCTCGAGGAGCTCGACTGCTGAACCGTTGAATGGGACGCGCTTTGACTTTGCGTCTGCACAGATTGACTGGCCCGTTCGGTCGTTTCTCCTTGAATTGTCCGACTTTCCGAAGGAGACGTCGCGTGCTCGCGTGGAATCTCGTGCGTCGTCTTCGCTTGCTTAATCGATTGCATCTGCTCCCCCGCTATGAGGTCTTGAGAGCTTTTGCCGGTTCTTCGGCTGGACGAGCTCTGCTGGATAGTCTGTGGAGGTGTCTCGATAACTTTGATAACGTTACCTTTGGAATCCATGATGACCTCGCGACTGGCACTCGTGACCTCCACCGTGCTACTTCTAGATTCGCTCTCCTTCACCTGGCTCGATTCCTCCACGACGCTGGTGGAGGATACAACCTCGACTGTCTCCGTTGTCGTCACGTCCGAGGACGTCGACGTTGTCGCGACTTCGTTTTTCGCGGCTCCCGCATTCTTCGTCCTTGACACCGTACCTTTTTTGTGAATAGTCATTGCTACCTGTTTTCGGTCGCTTCTACAGCTCGATTACTCGGCACTTGAAGCGTAACTTCACACAAACGCGAGAGAGACTCGCGCGTGATTGTTGTAAAATACGATAAAAGCCGAGGATGTTTTTAAAACGCACACTCACCGCCGAATATAATTAATTTGTCAATCACTGCGACTTTGCCCCCGATTTTATAAATTTCAAATATAAAAAAGTTCTCTTTTATCGCTGGCGCACAACCGTTTATCATCGGCACTCGGTTTTAACTACATCATACAATTATATCGCTCGCTCGCACGCGCTCGCGCCACTCTTCGAACTGAAGCTCGGCTGTGACCGGCCTCGTTTACAAACTCGTTTCTTCTGTATGATCCTCGGAACTTTCTCGCCCGCGTCAGATATATGCACGAGCTTCGCGCGTGCTTCTTCTCGCTCGCACGTAAATTCCAAAGCTCTATCTTTCTCCTCCGTACGAGTTCATTCGGGACTAATGCCGGCTTCAAAAAATGTGTGATTGCGAGAGAGATGTGAACCGATGTTCTCAGTCCGATATCGCGAGTCGATGTGGCATCGGCGGTTACTCGCCGCTGCTGGTCTAAGTGACCACACGGTTCTCCACCGTTTCCTCTCCGTTCCTCTCTCTCTCTCTCTCTCTCTCTCTCGTCACTGACACTGACATACACCAACCATGGATCTTTTATGCCTGGAGAACCTACCGCGGTATCCCTACTTTCCGCGACGTGACGGAGCCTCTGTACATTCGTCGGTACGCGTCCCATTCGTTCGGCGTGGGACGTAGCCACCCATCCTCGTGTGTCCCACACGCTCGTGGCGTGGGACGTACCTATTCGCGTATTGTTGTACGACCGGCAACGCGTGAGTTAGAACGCGTGACCCGTGAACGGGCGCGTATATGCGCATGTACGTCACGCCGCTACCGTCTCGACCAGGTGTATTATGTTATTACGATATATTGCCAGATTAGAGTACGTCTTTCTTCCTCTTACGGCTTATCTGCGAATTCTCTTTATCGCGCACATATTTGCACGGCGATAGCGCACGCCGTTTATATGTCAATGTCGAATTGTAACAACAAATTCCGACACTCGTACGACGCCGAAAAGTAAATACGGATAATACTTCAGTATTAAAAGTTTTTTGTTTTTTTGTATTTTGCGTGAAACGTTCTTTGATATTTAATACTCTCGGATATGGCTCATACACGTAAATATGAATGTTTCAATCAATTTTTCACGCGAAGCGTGATGAAGCAAAATAATATATCGCTGTTACTTTTTCTATTACTTTCCATTGCGCGCAATGAGCATTACTCAGTGGTATTTAACGTTACATTAACTCGTGAATGTAGCCGCGCTTCGCGCACGTGTGCGCGTATACGCATCGACGTACGCGTTACGTAACACATACGTAAACGCAGGATGTAGTCTTTTTCTCTTTCCTGTATTAGTGTACGTGCGTACACCTGTTGATCTCTTATATTATGCGAATAAAATTCCAAACTAGATTCCAACCTGGATGGACTTGTGCAAAATGTAATTTTGCGTTTTTACGCATATTCAACATACAGTTGAAGTTTACTACGATCATTTTTTTATTATGATATTATATGTTTTTTTTTTTGTTAGAGATCCAAACACATGACAACGAATGAAAAACGGAAATAATAAAATAAAATAATTAATAGCAATCCGTATACTATATCGAACTACATCGTTGCACACAACAAAAGCATAAAAAAAAAAATACAAGAGAACAATTCATAAAAGACGAGGAAGTCCTACAAGGGTGTATCCTACGCGCAAATCGAAAGTTTCATCTTGATACTTATTTCTATAAAAGTTTCGCACAATGATTCATACATAACGACACGCAGTTCTTTCTTTCAACATTTTGCGGCGAGAAAAATTGCGGACCGTGAGCACCGCGAACGCGACAGAGAAATCGGTGGGGGCACCTTCGCAGAACCGGTCCATCGTGATGCCACGGCGTAAACCGAGCGATGACGTAGACTGCAAAACTACGACGATCGTAGCCAATGTTTCCTGCCGGACGGACAAGTGTCACCAATGTCCATTATTTATTGTTATTAGGAACATGATTGAGATAACAGTTAGTTATTTCAATGAGATGTTCTTGACAAGTCATTGATTGTTAAAGAGGTAATCATTTTGCTGATAAACTAATTCGCTTTGTGAGGAATAGATAGATTCTTTCTCGATTCAAATAATAAACTTGTTAAAAATAATTATTATAAATTATTTTGTTTTTTACCGATCGCAATAATAAACGTATAAAAACAATATTTATAATTTATTTAACAATAAACGTGAAAAGTAAAGAACTTGATATACAAAATTTAATTACTCCATTTCTTTATATAATTATAATTTGTATGGATATGTAACAGTATATGATTACGATCTGTGATAAGATCTCCGACTAGAGAATGCTAAGCATTTTTTTATTGTTGAGTATTATCGATACATTGATTCAGGATGAAACGGATGATAATACGGCAATCATTGTTGAAATTATAAACCAATTATGAATCAATTGTACATCCAATTGTACATTAAATGAAAAAAAAAAATGTTTTATACACTAAACAAAAAAATAAATAAAAAAATATGCTGCGAGCAGAAACATTTAAGCTAATTTATGCTTGTGCAATATTCATTTCCTGCTGTATTACGTATGTCTTTGGAAATAAATCGAGTAAATAATTTTTGTATTTGATTGAAATATTAACACTTACTTCGAGATGTAAAGTACATTCGTGGGCGTTAACGATGCGAAGTGTATGTCTCATTCGTTAAAAAAAAGTGTTTACGTACACTTACATCTAAAATATCATAAAGATGTTTATTAACTTTAATGAACGTTTGTTCTTTATGGTATGTATGTAATAAAACGCGTTATTATATGGAAGATACTATTGTTATTATAGACCCAGTCAGGGTTGATACTATACATGACAAATAGCGTCGGGATCTATTCTATACTACATGAAGAGATGCAGACGACCGTAATAATTGAATTGAAGTATAAATTAACTTAATAAATAAATTATGCTAACTTTCTTACTAACTTCACCTAACGGTAATCATAAGTTAACCGGTTCCTCGTGTCTATTTGCGTTTTAGCCGTTATCTAAAAGTCAAAGTCAAACGAGTATCTAAAATAATTCTGCATCTTTCTCTATATTCGAAAAAACACGAAACTGTACTGACCAATAAACATCAGAGCGTAAGTCGAATGCAATAGAAGAGTAACAGAAGTAACGAAACTTCTAGGAGGCGAAAATTGAAACATCAAAATGTAAAAAAGGCGCAAATGATAATTCTTTTACATTTCATTGTTCCAATTTTAGAAGTTTCGTTTACGTTTCTTTTCCTCTTCTATTACATCCGATTTACGCTCTGACGTTTCTCTTCATCCGGGAAGTAACAAGAATTTTATTTTTTTATTTTGATATACATAAAAATTTTCTAAATTCTATTATTCGATAACTATCACGAGCGATACTATCGCGCAGCGCATCCGTGGACCAATTTACTTAAAGAGCGAAAGCACCACGCCCGTCTGCTCATATTTCCCGTAAAAAGCGACGGCGGGTCACGGCGTGGGTAGAAAACCAGACAGCGTGCGGCTTCTCGGGTTCGACTTCAATACGCCGTATTTGGCGAATGCGTCGAAATCTGTAGGCGAACCGGTAACCGATTGAACGCGTCATCCGTGTACTCCGAACGAATGTTTCTGTACGTGTCATTTGAGCTGGCGCTATAAACGTTATACTGTTATTATTATCTTTTTTTTTTTCATATTTTTTAAGATAATGAAACTTTCGTCGACCTTCGTCTCGCTAATTTATTAAAAAATTAATTGTATACAAGAGTAGTAAATGTACTTAATCTTTACAGGACGGGAAAGCCATTATAGTGGCGTTGAAATAGTGTCATATTTTGTGACAAGAAATAACGAATTATAACAAATTTTACTTAGGAAAAGCTATAAGGTTTTAAAAATAGATCCCCTCTAAAGATTAAACATGGATTAACATTGCTTTAAATTTTTTACGCAATCAAATTTGCAAATCAAAACCGTAGCGCTTCATCACCTTACAGTTTAGTGGCACAGGATGCCTTAAAACCATTTCTGATCCTTTGCAAATTATTCTTAACCTTTCTGGGACCGCACGGAGTTGTGCACGCATATATGATGAGTGATTATTCATTCTTTGTATAGCCTGAAGACACGTATTAGTCCGTTTACGTTTTTCCATCGAGAAGGACGCGATCGAATTCCAAATAGTGGCTCGCGGCAGAGCACCTTAACCGGCGAGTGATTTCGCGAGATATCGGCTCGCGGGTTGCGTGCTCCGCGTATCGAAATCGCGCATTTCGCAAAACGAGACGAACCGTGGCGGATGCTTATGGTTAACGGGGCTAATTTTATGCAGGTTAAAAAAAAAGAAAAAAAGTCGATCGCTCTTCGCAAATCAGTTTGGCACGGTCTTTCTCTCGGGGGAGAATTGAAAGCATGCCCAAGTTGAGAGAAGAGGCCACCTCCGTAATGGATAGCGCCATAATGAAGTACGGTACGGCGGACTCTCTCATTAATTAACGTTAAAAGGGAAACTTTTGTAATTGCGCTCCTAAGACGAAGCGATGCAGCCTGACCTCCTCGCTGACGCGTCGTTACGTCGACGTCAGAGAGAACTAGACGGCGCGTCTTGAAAAGTGAAGTCTTTCTAGTGATTAGGGGTGCTGTCGAATTTCTTATATTATAGTCTCTAAATCCTTTTACAAGTGTTAATAATAACTTACGCTATATTCCGGGAGCACAATTTTCGGAATATTAACTTTAATTAATGCAAAACTAAACGGGGACTACATGCAAATACGATACTCTATTTGTGATTTATAGCATTTATAGTTTATCGGATATTTATCTTTAGTTCCTTTCGTGATTCAGACACAGGCTTTAAACGTTAAAGTTCACGTTTGCTTGTAATGTCTAAATGAAACGACCGGATCATTAAATAATAACGCGAGTTTTATAGGCACCATGAAGTCATCGGTCGTGAAACTATACGTCGTTATTTATGCGCACGTGTAATCACGCTATACAGTCACAATGGATGTACTGTTCTGGTGCATTATGAATCTGTCTCGCGAAATCCTTCAGATCGGTTTTTTTTTTTTTTTTTTTTTTCGGCCGATGTACTTTATAAGTACCTACGTGTGATTTGGCCTTTCTTTCAAGGGCGAGCTGCAAGCGTCAGGAAGGTAATAAAAAGATTCTACGGTACCTTTTTATACCAATTCAAAACGCTCGCGTTCATCGCCGAGCCTTCCCTCCCAAGGATTACCTACAGGCATTCAAGTACGAAGTTTTCATTACGTCCTGATGCGTAGACATGCGCTCCAAAAGCGGTCATACGAATTTCGCGTCGTGGTCGACCGGGCAGGGATAAGCCACGAATGTGCAGCATTTGCAGCCTATGATGTCACGGGCCGTTTCATTCCTCTATCGGACGTCGAGAGTCTCTGCAGGGAATTCTTAATACAGTGGTAAATATCTGAGAGTAACTCCGAGCCAAAGCGTTTCAAGATCTCGCGTGCGCTTGTACAACGAGAGCGTGCCCCGTCACATATATACGACCGTGACACTAAAACAGTGGTTCTCGACTTTATGTTCCCCTATCATTACGCTCTTATTATCTGTATAATCTAAATTTCTTTTCTGATTTGCAAATTTCAGGAATTCGTTTTTTCAGAGCTTACATAAAAGTTATCCCAGGAAAAAGAGAGGAGAGAGAGAGAGAGAGAGAGAGAAAAACATGTTTTTCAGTCTCTATACCATACATCAGAAAAATATATATCTCTGAATTTTAATCAAGTCAATTCAATTACGAAAAAAAACCGTAGAATAGGCTTTACCTTGATAAACAAGTAAACTTCGGCAACGCGAGCAAATTTCTCGGCCGTTCTGCGGCGTGCAAAGGGTGAAAGCGCACCCACCTCAAACGTGATTAGAATCTTGGTACTAATCCCGGTACAAATTGAATCATAGCCACCGATGCGCGTCGCTCGCCGTGACAGCCGATACAGAGAAATGCAATTTCGGATGGCACGCACGTATAAGGCGTGACCACGCGACACGGAAAATTGACACGATTATCGATAACCGCGTGTATACGATGCACCGAATGCATCTATCTCCCGTACGCCGCAGGCATGCACCCGGTGAACGCTTAGAGTCCGTGTTGTGTTTAAACTGCCTTTAGGGACCAATACGTGATCGATACACCGCTTTGTAATCACGTGCATGCCGCTTGCATGGTGTAACGTCATCAATTAATTAATATTTGCAATATTCAGTAAATCCAACCGATCTTTGGACAATAGAATGTGGTCGGTAATTACGCGCGTGTGTGTGTGTGTGTTTGTGTGTGTGTGTGTGTGTAGCACAGGATAAATTAGAAAAAACCGTTTTTTCAAACAGAAAAATAAGCTGAAATCTTAATGAAACTAAAAAAAAAAAAAAAATGTTAATTTCTTTGTAATATGCGTTTTATGAAAAAGTTAATATATTTTTTAAACGGGCCTGAATTTACAAAAACCCTGTGTTACTATTGTCCGTTTTGAATATAAAATAAACAAGCTGTTTTATAATTTGTGTCATCAATATTCATCAGAATTTTATGAAAAACACGAGTTAAAAGTGACTTAATTAACTGACCGCGCATCGAACTGTTTTTTTATCATTCAAAATTTCTCTCATAAGATGCGCATCTTTGGAGTAACACAGATGCACGTATATGTTCGCATGTCGGTGTGCAATCTACATGTCCTAGATGTGGTTACCACGGCTAGTATTGACGAAACAATGAAGAGATTTGTCTAAATGTTCGCATTAATGTTGTCATTGCAAATTAACAACGGAATTCACGCTCATAATGAACATACCTATACATACACTGAGAGAAAAGTATATCGTATTTGTGACTATATAATTGCATGGTAAAATAATTATGATTAGGAGCATCATTTTTATAGTTATTATTACCATAATGTTATATATAGTAACAATAACTTTATATGTATAGTTACATTATTGTAGTACAATTTACTATATGCAAATATGATTTATGTGTAAGATAATCATACAATTAGTTCAGGTTATTATAATTTATCTGGTCAAAACAATGATAAATTTACGGTCGTTCCAAAAGTAGCTATAAATTATAATTAAATTGTGGTTATTCCAACCATTTTTTTCTCTCAGTGTATAATTTATGATTTTAAATCATAATCATATTACACAATATTACACGGTACAGGAAAGATTGTGCGGTAAAGCTTTATAAAATAAAACGATAAATATTCCTGCATCCATAGGAATGTTAATTAATTGCGCAATAGTCCCATGAAATGTGAAGATTTTAAATTAGAGAATGCGAAGACTTTTAACTAAGGAACTTTTCTACATATACTCTGTTCAAATGCACCGTTCGTGAGAAAATTTCATTACGTCTAAAGCTCCGGAAAGTAGACAAACATTGATACACTGTTGACGAACACGTTACGGTATTACGGGCGCTAGAAAATATGTCAACTAAAAAACACGTTGTTAATTTAAGGAGTTATTTTAATATGAAAATAATATGTAAATAATGTAAATATAAAATTAAAATAATATACGTAATTATATATTAATTTTTTCTATAAGAGAGAATATATCCTAAGCAAGAATATATCCTTCGATCTTGAAGTTCGACTACGTAGGTTGTTAGATAACGTTTATGTGTTCTCATTAATCATTAATACAAATGACGTGACTAACTAAGAAAACAGATTTAATTTTTAGTGAACCTTTTAAGAAATTCTCAACATAAAGAAGTTGGAAACTTATTCCAATCTTCGATAAGACGTACACTCCTATCATCCTATGCAAATCATTGCACGTGAGAAAGAATCGTTCAGCTGGCTTTTCTGTTCACGCTGAAAGAAAAAAGATCATGATCCTTACGGAAATCGAGGTGCAGGTACAAGAATGACCTGCTCGAGCTTGATTCTATTCGCGTGTAACTCGGGGATCCGTGTTTGTCGTCGGAACAAAGGAGAAAATTGCATGGATATAAGATAAGGAATTTCTTCTACATTCTTCAGCCGCTGGTACCTGAACTCTGCTTATTTTTCACACAATGCACTTTTATGCATGTGCAATTTGCGATAAAAAAAAAGATATCAACTTGATAAAATTATGTGTAGAATAATAGAAAATTTTACACACACACACACACACACACACACACACACACACACACACACACACACACACAATTAGGCAAAATATGCCGCGCGATTAAAGAGAAATACTTTAAAATATATAGCGTATTTTAAAAATCAATCGTTTACTTCCTTATTAAATTAAAACTTTTAATTTATATCAGCTGTAATTTTTATCCATTATATAAGATTAGAAAATTATACCCACCTGTTATCGTATTTCTTGATCACTCTATGCTTCTGGTCTATCGATCTTCATCACGCAAGACCGAACAGTGATTACTGGTTCTTGTAAACGTTTATAATTGAACATTTTGCATTAACACATATTAAGTCTCACAGCGAAAATAAAGAAAATTACGTTAATCTTGCGATTAACCCGGCGAGGGTGTAGATCAAGGCATGATGGTCGATCGTCGAATGACGCACCGACGACGACGACTACACGTCACAGATGCATCGCGACGTCTGACGTTCCCGCGTTTGTCGGCGTCGCGGTGCCGTCATGACGACCATGTACAATAAAGTTCGCGTATGCGCCTTCGAAATGTGTTAAAACGCTTGCGCGGCTGAAAATATACTAAACGTATACAGATTTTACAGAGAAAGAAATTTATATGTGCAATTAAAGACGAAATAGATTATAACTTTTAAGTAAAAAAAAAAAAACAGAATAAAAAGACTGATTTTTTATTAGAATTTTTCTTTACTTTAAGATCTTAATAAAAAGATATAGAATTTATTTGTCTTGTTATTCATTATTGAAACGTATAATATTTACACACTATTTCGGCATTATTTAATGCTTTTTGTTTTTATGAATTTATAAATATCTAGGCGGAAAAATTTGCGTTGTTGTGTTTAATTAGTTTTGATAACGCCTTTTCGAAATTGAATCCATAGCACCGCGCTACTTACAATTTATAATACAATTTTTAATACAATTACAAAAAATGTAATATAATAATCGTTGTATTACATTTTAATGGTTTACGGCTATTTTTATACAGAAATCTTTTAGATGAAATGAAAAATTTTACGAAAACTGATTTCTGGAATAATAATATAACGCCAAATATAAAAAAATACATATCTAAGTAAAGAACTTTCAGAATCGAGCAAAAACTGGTTCTTGCTTAAAAAAGTTTCCAGTTTTTTAAATAATTTTTATCTTTATACGTAATATAAACATAGTTACAAGAAAAATAACAGAAAATTTTAACACGTAACATCATGCCTCTCTAATAAAACTTATCACTATAGTTAAATAAAGTTTTCCATTTATTCCATTAACGTAACAAAAATATCGTACATTTAATATTGCACTTATGTTTTTTCTATGAGGATATATATCATGTTATATTTTCATATAATATATCTTTAGATTCACTACAATATTTCTCTATAGACATATATAACGAAAATTGTTTTATCTCCAAATATTAAAAAAATGTTATGTGTATATATATATATATATAA
>NW_017304990.1:555301-560799 GCF_001594115.1 Trachymyrmex septentrionalis
TATATATATAATTTGTTGTTGTATAGTTATGTGCTTATTTCACGATTTATGTATACTTAAGCAATTAGTAATAGTACAATAATGTCTTAAATGTTTCGTAACCAGTAATTCCAAATGCCACAGCAAAAGTTATCCCTCTTAGAGGTTGTTGTTGGAAAACTACATATGATATAGTGTGAGCTATACGGGAAAGTACAAAGGTTTGTATCAAAGTTTTGGCCAACCATGGTGAAGGTCCTGTTCCGAGCCAGAAGTAAGTGATTATGAACCAAGGGAGAACGTTTTCCAAATCGTTCAAGTGTGCTCTACGTACACGCTCCACATCTGGATCATTGTAAACAGCTTTGCCTTTACTTATGAAGACATCATCTTCTGGACTTGCCAGTACCTACAACAATTAATCATAATCAATTTCATTTTAGTTAATAAATTCTGACGTGACGTTAAAACAGTATATATAACTCTTCAAATTTTTTGAATGAAATGTTATTCTAAAGAGTGATGTCGCAGCACAGACTCTTGCATAACGCATAATGCATAAGCGAATTAACTAATCAGAATCTTTCCTCTCGTTCCATGGAAAAGAAGAATTTCGATTGGTTGATTCCTATGAAAATTGAATCAGTCTTGAAAAAAATGTCTCAATTTTCTTTAGAAATAAGATTTCACTCTTTCGAATAAGATCTAAAGGTTTTAGAGTATATAAAAATCTGTCCCTTTATTAATTTATAATTAAGAAAGAATATATATATAATGGTATGTTCAGACGAAAAAAATATTTCTGCAACTTTTAAGAATTTAAATATATTTGGATTATTTCCTGTTTCAAGTTTAGCGTTTAATAACAATCAGCCTCAAGATAAAAAGTATTTATAACAATTTAGAAACTCTTCTCATATACATAATAGATATTCTATTATCTATGGCACTTAATGAAAAAAATCATGGGCTTAATATGATTATTTTATCTGGAACGATTATTTTACTCACGTGTTTTCGTAATCGCTGTCGTGAAGTTAACGGCGCCATCACCAGCATTTTCAGAACCAAAATGCTACTCCAAAAGCCAAATACTTTGAGCACTTCTGAATTTATTTCGGACATTTTTCGTGAATTCCAAATCTTTTCTCAAACATATACTGATGATCTCTACCTCTTTTGAGCTGTACGCAGTTAGTAGAAATAAGATTACTCGTTAATGGTCACCACGCTTTCTATCTCACTTACCACACACACATACTTAAAACAGATATCTAATTCCTGACTATATATACATTGTATCGCGTGTCTAGTCCAGCAAGTTTGACGAGTAATGCTATTAATTTTCACATAATCAGCAAAATTTTAAACAATGTTGGAAAAAAGTAGGATTTTTTCTTTTTAGTTACATATTTATTCATTGAAGCGAAAAAATCTCACGAAATATTTTTTTATCTCATAGAACAGGTAAGATAATTATTTCGTCACATATGAAGCACAGGAAAACGCGCTCTCAAATGTATTAATCTGTTATAAAATTGGTATTTTAAATTGGTTTTAAAATACGATAATTTAAATATGTAACTTTAATATGTATGTATAATCAATTATCGAGTTTTTATATTTCGAAACTTTACACCTGGCAGACTTAATGCCTCAAAATTGCATAAAGTTTCTCTAGAAATAGCAAAATATTTAAGCTTTTAGCCCCGTTTGCAACCATCTGATTACATTTAAAGTAGAACACATTTTCAGATTTCGAAAGAAAAGTGGAAAAGGGTGATAAAATAAAAGCTTTACAAATACCAGCAAAATTAATGAAATTGGCAAAAATTACATTTAAATTGTAACATTGAATTCTCAATTTTACGAAATTACCAACCGAAAGAAAAATCACTTAGTTTTTTCCCAAGTAATATACTGGTATATTCAAGAGCCAAAGGTTAGAACATTTCGAGCAATCTGGAGCATCAGTTTGACCTAGCCAGACCTGTAGCAGGATTCTTTAAGGTCTTTACACAATAGAATCGCAATTCGTATAAGCTGTATAAAAAATTAACCAATCATAGTCGATTATTTTCGTTATATTCAACTGTGATTGGCCAATTTCTTATAAACTATGACTCTATTATATAACAGGCCTTAACGTCTTATCGATGATTGGGCCCAGAATATGGGCCCAGCAACTGTCTTATAATCTCCTCCATATCCTCGTGCTTGTCGCGGCTTCGTTTAGAAAACGCAGCAGCGTTGAAGAACGGATCACGTGTGATTGGTGTACATATTCGGGTCGATCAATCCGATTAGTCGCCACTCGCGAGTGGTTGCGTTCTCCACGTCGACTGGTCTCTCCACTCACCATCTGGCCAGTCATCTTTTAGAACACTCTCTTCGGTATACTCGCTCGATGGAAACTCTCCCGTTCACCACGCGATGTGATCTGCGAGGTGAACGTTCTAATATTACCGAGGAAGGTTCTCGAAACGGTTGCGTGTAACGTAATAAAAACGTGTCGCCGATGATAAAACTTCTCGACTGATTAATTCTACGATTTTAAATTAGTTCTTTTTCCCTCGTCGTTTTTAATTAAATGAAATTAATGCAATTTCTGAGCAAACAGGTCCGTACAGTATCTTGACATTCTAACAAGGATCGAATGAGAAATAATCGGGGCCAACCGAGGCGACGTTTCTCGCCGTATCGAAGTTATACATCTTGATCGGTTACTTGTTTTTTGTTTTTAACGGTGGAAAAAAAAAGCGGGATATCATTTATTATCTCCTTCACCCGTTCAAGTCTAAGTGATTACGATTTTTTAATTTAATTTAATCTTCTAGATTTGTTTTCGCACCGCGAAAAGTAATCGTCATTCCGTCACGCGCGCTTCCTCCGTCCGACGAATCTTTACTCTGCCCCGAAGTCCGAAGGTGGTTTTTAAATCGAGGAATTCCGAGCAATATACATCCAGCCGAGGAGAGCGAATGATCGGCGCGTGCGCGACCGTCGGATCGCTGACGCAAGGGAGTACGTCAGCTGTTTTGTTAGACTTTCGCGACGGATAGACGTGCGTGTGCGTCCGTCGCTGTCATCGCCGTCGTCGTCGCCGTCGAGAATACTGCCGTATCGTTGACTTGGAGGGGCATCTTTCTCTCGCGCAACTTTCCTCGTCGCACACGGCGACGGGCTCTCGCGCACCTTTGTTCACCGTCGTTCGCCGTACGCGCGCGTGAGAAGGACCGTGCGTGCGCGTTTCCGGGCGATTCTGCGTGCGACGGAGGAGTCGTGCGTTCGCGATTCGCGCGTGCCGTCATCGTCGCACGTCCATCGCGCTCACGCTCGGAGGATCCCTCTTTCGGTTCGACTGTTTTTCCCCGATTGATCCCGCGGGACCTCGGCCGTAGGTTTCACGCGTCGGAGACGCGTACGTCCTCGGACCGTGACTGCCTACCTAACGCGACAGGATCGGGACGTTCTCTCGCCCGCTCGCACAGTGATAGCTATATTGTGATACTTCGACAGAGAGAGACAGAGAGAGAGAGGAAGAGAGAGAGAAAGAGAGAGAAGAGAGAAGGAGGCGCGTAGAGCGAAGACATGGCACAGCCGACGAGCAGCGCGTTACGGGCGCTCGCCCTGGAGTACAAAAGCCTACAGGAGGAGCCCGTCGAAGGCTTCCGCGTCAAGCTGGTCAACGAGGACAACATGTTCGAGTGGGAAGTCGCGATCTTCGGACCGCCCGACACTCTCTACCAGGGCGGATATTTCAAGGTACCCCGCTGTACCCCCTCGGTGCTGTTTACGGTGTGCATATGTGCGCGCGTGTGTATTTACGCGAGTCGCGCCCGAGTATTTCGAGCGCGACGACGACGACACCGATATGGCGTTGGCTCCGCGTTTTCATACGCGCCTCGTCGCCTTCTTGGTTATGTTGCGCTTGTCCGCGCTTGCCTACGTCGCGTCCCGTTTTTCCCACTCCCGTCCGAGGCCGTGTTTAATCGGGCCGCTCGACGGAGAGGATTTCGTTCACAACCTCGAAAAACGGTCCTCCTTATCCGCGTTATCGTCAAATAAACAAAGGCTCTTTGTACGAGCTGCGCCTTTTAAATACGTCGCGTTGGCGACTTGGTACATACAATATATTATTTTACTTTTTATAGCGATAAAACGCGAATATAACGCGTAGGATACCTTAACTCGGCGCATAGCGTAACTTCACGTTATTGACTACCGTTTCGGTTTGCCATATCGTATAAATCCATACGTATACAAGTACAGAGCACGGATTCTATTCTCGGTAATGTGGTGTGGAATACTTATCGCCGTTGTGATATCGCCAACACGCATTCGCAACATGTACCTATTCCATTTTGCTAATACTGAAAATATCTGATATTGAAAAAGATAGAAAGTTTATATGAATTTGGCGTATGATTGATGGATGTTGTAGAATCGCAAAGATAACTGCAGTTAAATATTGAATTAAAAAAGCGTTAACGTTCGCACAGCTGAACCGTTTGTTATTTGTTGTTCATTCCTTTTGCGAACGATGCTAATTCGTTAATAATTATTAATATTTCGACTGCGGCAACTTTTAATTAGCTTGCGATTTATTCTTGGAGTCAAGGAAATAAATTTATATAATTTTCTATCTCATTTTGAGAAAACGAATTCTTGTGTTTTTTAATTAAAAACGGCAAAACGGTCTAAATGCGTAGATTGTTTACGTCGAGACTGCGCTTCTAAAAGCATTGTGGCTTATAATTTGCATTCTATTTTCATAAATCAGATATTTACATTTTCTGCTCTACACTAAAAATGAGTGATTTACTCGTCCGTTTAATCTTAAGAAATAAATATTTATCGAAACAAATTTAGATATTATCACAGATGTGCGGACAACTAAATTTGTGAGACGAGGTAAACGACAATGGTCTGTCAATCGACGCCTATAATTAAACTCGATAATGAAACGATTCGAATGATCCGTTTTTATCGTCGCCAAATGTTTGCACGTGCGACAATGCGGATTTCGCGTCGCCGCATTACAACTCGAACGCCTTGTTTCCTATCCTTGAGCCAATGTTTATCTCAGAAACTAAAGCGTTCCTCTGCCAAGTGAGAATTCTAACAATCACACGCAAGTCATTGAGACTACCTTGATGATACCGGTTGGTGACAACGCAGGCTTGGACTTCTATATTATCTTTCCCTCCCTTTTCTTACTTGCCGGAGATTGATTACCTCTCGCATTAGATATTCAATAAAGTTAGATAGGAAATGACAACGCTGATCACAGATAACGATTTGCCACTCTTTTTTGTTAGATTCGCAGTTCTGATTCGACATTCTGTCTCTTCTCTTAAAGAGTCGCATTTCAAAAATGTTACGTCCGTACCACGGTGAAAGACAAAAATGTGCGAAACGCGAATGCGCGCGCGAGGAAAAAGGTCGAAATGATTTTTCACTTCTGACGTCATGAAACCAGCGCCGATTGCGAGCAGCGAGGAGGCAAAAGGGGGGGG
>NW_017304990.1:560899-584871 GCF_001594115.1 Trachymyrmex septentrionalis
GGGGCTTTAACGCGCTCAGCCAGACGTTAAACGCCAGACTGTAAAATGAGTTCTGTCATTGCCGACGCGGCTGCGAACTTTTTGCATGTCCCCGTCCGCTTTCTAAAACCACTCTCCGCCTCGTCGCGAACGAGCGAACGCCTATTCGCGTAACGCAAACGGTATCTTCCCACAAACGTAACCCGACAATAACGAGCCCGGCGTTTCTTGCAGGCCGTGGTTGCACGGTGTGGCACACCTTGCGCATGTAAATCCCCTCCTCCACGGTTATTTCGAAAGACTGCGTCCATCCGCTCCGCTCGAAGAGAGCACTGGATTAATCTATTATCCATTTTACCGTAATCGCGTTAGGCCTTAATCGGTGAATGCTCGCGTTGCGCCGTTGCTCGGGTAAACAATCGCTTTCATCTTACGCTGCGTTTGAGGTATCTTCGCGAATGAATAACTTCACGTACTTATCGTTTCATTGTTTTAGAGGGGGGGGCACCGAAGGTTTCTCGCCTTTATTATTTACGGACTTTAATCTGTTGTCGGCTTGAAATCAATTTTTTTTTCTTTTTTTTTCCTTTCCCGAAATATTCACGAATATTTCGCGAGATCGAACGGGCTGATTAATTCAATTGTTTTCAGCTTTGCAGATCAGGCTTTCGTAATGTAAATTTATACGAGGCTCCATGCCTTTATTCGGCTTGAGATAAGGTTAATTTCGCAGAACGCTAAAAAGGTAACGACGTAACTGCAAACGGAATATAACGGAGGCTTATCGAAGTCGCGAAAGAGCGCTGCGTCGTAATACGTATCGATGATACGAAACGGAACGCTGAAAGAATTGCGTATGCACATAATCCGATCGGATCACGCCTCCTTCATTCATTTTTAATGATCGCTTGCCTTTTAAAACGAGGCGGAAAATTTCAATCTGACTTGGATTTATTGCTCGTGTATTCGAAATGTACGTACGTGGTTGGCACGCGATACCTAAATATCAATGTCTCTCCTGCGTTTTAATAGACATTTTAATGGACGGCGATCCTGGCGATCTTCTCGCAAGATCACGTTCTACTTATCGGGAGCGTCCCCCGAATCAAAATTTATGCACGGCTCGGTAAAAGGTGGCCCGATACGGTTGCCAAGTTACATAAAATGCCATCGAGCATCGTTTCGATTCTATTCCTGGTGCAGGCATGCCTTTACCGACCAACTTTCACCTAATCTCGTTCCGTTAAGACGATCGCGCGCCGGTTCGTCGTCGGTGCGCGAAAAATCGATTCGAATATCTGACGAGCTCACGATTTTCGACGCGGCTACTTCGCAGCCATTTCATTTTCCACGAAGTCCGTCCCGATCAGACTTTATCCTTTCACCTCGCGAAGAGATGGCGGGGCATCCCGTTTCGCGAGTGCCGCAACTTTTCGCGATAATACAACTTGGAATCGATAGTCGATACACCGCGAATCTTTAGAAAGAAGTCGCGGTTGTCGATTTATTCGGATCCACGATTCTAGAAGGAAAAGTATCTGTTACACCTTACGCATGTTGGAAAAGCTGAAAGCTTATTTTTATCTTCCTCTTCCTCCTCGTGAATTATCACGCGAAAAAAAACTTGATTATTACAAAAGAAAATGTAAAGGTAAACTTTTACACAGGTTGCAAATTACAGACTTTATCCATGTAGAAACGTACACAATTCTATCTGTGAAAGAAAGCATTTTGATACATTCGAAAGGATTTATATCGCAGTCTGTAACACATAAAAAGGTTGAGAAAAAAGAGCGATTGATTGAAATCGTATAATTATAATTAGATTTTGAATAAAATATTGTTATTGCCTCGTCTCTCTAATTTTATTTTTAAGCTGAGAATAGAATGGGACAGTCCCATTTACAAAAATGCCTGATCGAATTGATCTGTCGTCGGGCGTGACACGATTCGATAGTTTGAAAAGTTGTCGCCTAGTTCACGTTACACAACGTCGCGTTACGATGACCGCAGTTGCTTATTGTCGAAGTAGGTCGCGAAAATTTGTAGGTCATACGGTGGAGTTGCGACGAAAGACGTGTCGAGGTGATAGTTCCATTCCGGAGCGATCTGCAACAATCCATACGATCTATAATCTCTCCTCTGCAAAAGCGGTTTTTGAGACGAATTTATGACGTGCAGAAATTCTAGTGGGATTTTGCTATAGAAGTAGAAAGTTTTGCATTAGAGATACATAATTCACGGAATATTTCCTGACAATGGCATGTAAGATCGCACGCTGATAGTTGCAATCAATATCACATCGGAAAACTTGATACGTGCCTGTATTTATTTGTTCAGCTGGGCGTCGATTATCAGTAAATGAGAATTACAGAAAAATTCCACTTTTTTTATTAACAAACAAAAATTAATAGTAAAAGTTGAGCTTACACGGAGTGCAAAGGGCAGTTTTGTTGAAGTGTCTAGCAGAAATTTAGCTAGGTACAGATCTGAAAATAATTTTGTCGGTTATCAACACACAGTGTAGGACGCTTAAAATGATTGTTAGACTTTTTCTAGCGTTGCTCATCATGCTTTCGATATCTATGTAATTATTTGGATTATTTATTCTCACGTACAAAGTTATTTTCATACCTGTCGAAATTTTTAGATACCTTAACGGATCATTCATTTTGTACTTTAGTAATTGTCACGTTAAAAAGATAAATGGGAAACACATTAAGAAGAATAGAACCTTAATAGAACCTTTTCGGTCACGAGCCAGCAATTTCGTTGCAGTTGAATAAGCAGCTTCGGAAAAATTGGCTGTAACAGAAATAGTTACAACGAGACAATTTGCGAATGCACGTGGAGCAACGCGAGTACGGTTCGAGATAGAATTTTCGTGACACTGTAAGCGTGTAGTCGGTAGAAAGTAGGTTAATTCTAGAACGCGGTTATCCCGGAGGACGAGGTGGATATTTGGGCCATGACCAGGTCGCGATCAATATAGCGTCCCCGACGACGAAGCCTGCATCGAACAACCAGACACCCCTTTCGCGCTTTCGAATAGAAATCGATATCGTCGCGAATTCCCTTGGAGATTCCGAACCCGATCGAAATGCCGAATCTTATCAATGTCGAGGCATGCCCGCGCACCGATTTTACATCTTGTCTCGTTATCACGGCTACGTTTCTAAACGGCCATGTTGCTCCACTTTCGTAGCATCGAAGTACTCCGATGTGTTTATTTACAGGTTGTCTGGAGTGATTGAATTTCTAGAGCGTTAATTTCTCTTTTTATTAATTTGAACAACAATTTTTTCTTTTTTCTTTCTTTTTTCCACAACGTAAGAAATAAGTCACTACAGCCATCAGCCGATTTTCCAACTTTGTTACGCGACATCGTTATAAATAACGGATCGGAAAGTTTACGCGTGCGAAATTGGATCGGTGAGCTCGAGCGTCAGAAAGTTCGCGATAATTTTTCGAGGGCTCGCACTAACGGACAAAGTAACTAAAACCGGTACAACGTCGGCGGGTCGACTAATTTTGGTGGCGTGTACGCGCGCACGCGGGAAAATTTCCCACGTCGATCGTGAGAATAGAGCCCGACGGTCTTGCTGGCGCGCGAGACGCACATTTTTCCGCACGTGTGTGTAGCGTTGGATATTGAACTCGCTGAAATTATAACGGTTCCAATCCAGTACGTCGATATACATATAGGTATACGCGGTAACGCTTGAGGCGCGTGTGTCGCATAGACGACGCGTGGGCGTCTCGGCGACCCGAAGCCGAAGTCGAACGTCGAGAATACATATACCTTGACCAGGCCTTAATTCGTTATGTTACAGGCACACATGAAGTTCCCACCGGATTATCCGTACAGTCCACCGAGCATTCGTTTCATGACAAAAGTTTGGCATCCGAATGTATATGAGGTGAGTGAATATATACGAGAATTATCGATTCCCCGCGTATGCTCTCTCTCTCTCTCTCTCTCTCTGCCCCCCCCCCCGTTTCGACCCTTTCCTCTCATACGTGTGTACGTGCGTATCCTCCCTTGCGTCCCTTTTCCGTTCATCCGTCCCCCCTCTCCCCCTCCCCCCCCTCTCTCTCTCTCTCATCCTGCTCTCGACGCGCTCTCCCTGTATAACGACCGTCCCGCTCTCTGTCCGCCCCTCTTTATCTTCCACCCTCCGCCGCCATAGCTTTTACAACCATCAGCTTTTACATCGTCACTTTCCAGCGCTTGTGAAACCACCCGGGCCGTCCAAACCCCGGGCCGTCGTTACCATCGAGACGCAACGGGCGAACGAGCGGGAAAGGGAGGAATAAACGAAAAAGAAAAAAAACGAAAAGGAAAAAAGGAAAGAAAGTAAAAACGGCCGACTCGGAAAAATTGCGCGTTACGTAGTAGTAGTTTCTCGCACCCAGAGGTTGCATTCATGTTGACGTATCCGCCGCCGGCGGCATTTTCTCGGAACGTCTCCGGCCGTACTATATTTACCGCGAGCCACAGCGTCGTCATGTTTCGACGTTTGTAAAACTCCGTGATTCCCGTTACTCTTCCGCCGTATTTCCGTCGACATTGCGAACCTGCGCCGAGGATCAGCCGGGAAAAAAAAACGAGAGTCCAGTTCCCCGACGAGAACAAGTCGGCCGCACCGCTGATAGTACGCTGACCGTTTTTACGAGGGCTGATCGCCGTGTTGTTCGCCACTTGAAAAGGCCGAAAGCGCGACCGCGTTTCCTGTCTGCTACACCGTAGTCGCTGCATTTAAACTTCGCCCTCTCGCATTCGTCCGTTACAATATCGTCCGCGCGAAATAAAACGTCGATTAAAGTGAGGTCTGTTAAAATGGATGATTTCCGAGAACGTCCGCGCTCTTGCAAAAAGTATCGCTAGTAGCTAAACTTGCTCTCGCGTGCGGCCAATAAGCACAGGTATGTAAATTATTAAGATTAAGCATGATGATTTCGCGCGGACCGTATCACTCGTAGTTTGAGATGGAAGTATTCAGCGGGGATCGGAAATGCATTTCCGCGTTCTTCTTACGTATTGCGACGGTATCGTTTGCGCGTTTGTACAAAACTGTATCGCATTCCCACACCGCTTATCGACCTCGGTCGCCGCATCTCTTGCTCGCTGTTCGTCGTATATGACCCTTCGGCGGCTAGCGAAGCGAAGTCAATGACCGTCGAAAGCCCGCGTGGACATCCATGTCCACTCGCCCGTCGTCGATAGGGATGGTAACGACGAGAACGTGTTATGAGTAACGAGGCAAACACGAATACTTGTTGTTTTTTTTTTTAAAGGTCTGGGCTGTCGGAGAGAGGATATTAAAGTTTGTGAATTGTAGACTAGTCGCTCTCTCGCAGTTACTCTCTTGCTTGCAAACTGGACACGTTTGCAGCATGGCGGAATTAACTGTAAAATAACATAGTTTACAGGGGAGAAAATTTTATATCGAGTTTTAATACAATTTTAAATTACACTCTACTACGCCTTGTATTTTCGATGGACCGTCATGGACGTGATTCCGACGTAACTTTTACTATGGTAATACTAATTTTTATCACACCGATAAAGTAATTATTTTGTTAAACCATGTTAAGCCATATTCTGATGTGAAAACAGTTAATTTTGACTATGATCAAACAAAAATTTGCAAACAAAATTTGCTAGGTATATATTTCTTTACTTATCTTTACAATACTAACTTTTTTTTATTCAACAAGTTTTGATTTTGTAATTTTTTACTATGAAAAGAGTGTAAAAATTACGTTGCATTATTGTTTCTTTTTTTTTAAATAGATATAGCATTTAAACTTGTAATTTACATGATAAGTCCGCAGCTACTACCACATATTATAGTAATTTTAAATATAAAATTTTCTCCGTATACAGTATGGTAACACGAAAATATGAATATAAAATTAAATATTTTAAATCCGGTATCTTAAATCGCCGTTTACTTCCTATCTCAATTCGAACATTCAAAATAGTTGACCTGTTCGCTAATCGATTGATAAGCCGAACAACTTATCTTTATGTAACTCTAATTATGTATCATATTTTTAAACAAATATGGTATTTCTCTTTTCTATCATATACCTAACGCTAAATGTCCGTTTTATTTGTGTATATATTTCAGCACATTTAAATTCAAACTAATATATAGCAAAATCTTGTTACTCTGTACTTCATTTTTTTCCATAACGCGTGATCGTAGCGAAGCCACTAACTGTAAAGTGAAAATCAACGATCTCTATATCCAGCGAGGTAGACCGTAAAAGAGTAAACTCTCGGTTGTACAAAGAAGATTAATCATACGCGAAGAGTCGACTTATCTCGCTTTTTCTTCACCGCGTGAAATTTTATTTCGATGATAATCTGCGCATTGCGCAAATCCTCGAGAAAACGGCACTTACCTCAATATGTTGAGGTCTTTCGCAATCGAAGCAGACCGTCGTAGAAGGTTCACTCGATATATACCGCATGGCTTAACACGTATACGGCTCGCTCTTCTCAAGCCCAACTTTCCCCGTCGTGAAATTCATATTATTCGTACGCGTGTGCATCTTGTACATTACGCGAATCTTCCCTGGTCTTTTTCGTCGGCACGCAAATCCAGTAATGTACAGTAAATACGGTAGACATTTTACGTACGTAAAGAATAAGAGGCGGCGGCATTGTTTTATTTAATACATATGTGTGTGTGTGTGTGTAATATATACAGAATGCTTTTATATAATAAGCCACTGAATATCGCGCCTCTTAAGCAGAATCTATTTCTAGTCTAGAGTCAATTTCATTGTTCTTTTTTACGTTTCTTCTTACATTTGGTTTGCGTGTAGCTCTCGATAGATCTCAAGTACCGGTCACCTTCACCGGTTTCATACTTCGCGCGATTCTGCGTCGTGTATTCTACTCGTCGGCTTGTATAAACGCATGCACAGATACAGCGATGCTATCGCCGTCGGAACGGTCGGTGTCAAGTGCCGGGCGTTTACTCGAGGAGCTCGCCTTCGCCTTCGTGGCTTATTACGAGGTGCTCGGAATCGAGCCATGGTGAAACCACGGTGCGCCTTGTCCTACTTGCCGAACGTCTTCACAGGAGGGACGAAAGATAGAAGTGATTCTTGTGAGAAAAACGTCCGCAGCGACGTTTTCTACGATTTTCATGAGGCTTAGCGCGCGTTTGTAGGACGGCCCAAGACCTTTTTCTTTTTTACTTCCTATACTTCTCGTATATCGATAGTTTTGTACCGATTCCGATAACGTATAATTCTGATTGAAAAAAAGTCATATCTCTTCTCCGAATATGGTATAGAATCACGGTGACCTCGGCGACTTCTCTTCACGTACCGTAAAGGTACATCCGGAGGTCTCGTCCTTCGAGCAACGATGTCTTCTCAGGGACAAGAAACGCGGAACCAGAAGCACCGAGGTCGCTGTGTGTGTTTGGCGAAAGGACAACAAGAATAAACGCGAATGTTGTCGCACGCACAAATTCTTACACATGCACAGGCTTTTTTTTTTTTTTTTTTTGAAATAGCAAAAAATATATTTAGAAATGGCAAATAAAAATGTATATATATATGGACTATCTTTTTAAATTGACACGAGCATCTTTGGGCTCACTTTAGGTTTTTAACAATAAATTATTCAGCACATATGTAAGGAAAAATATAATTTGCGTATATTTCCGAAAATAACATACGTAAACATCAGCTCATTGCGCAAAACAAAGTGAGTATAAGGTCTGTTCTTTGTGGTTACTAATGTACACTTGTTGACACTTATTGTGTACTTCAAACGAAATAGATACATATTTGTTGAAGTTTGGTGAAAGCGAGGTAAAACATTTTAATACAGTCCAATGCAATAACAAAGAACAGGTTTATTATATCAATCGAATAAGAAGGTGAAGAATTAAATATTAGGAGAATTAGTATAAAAGGCAACTTCTTTCTTTGTATAGAATGGTGATCTGTGCATATCAATTCTGCATCCACCCGTAGACGATCCACAGAGCGGTGAGTTGCCTTGTGAGAGGTGGAATCCGACTCAGAATGTCAGGTGAGTGCACAGTGCCGCAAAGTTCGAAAAAAAAAAGGATCAAGTGAAGAAATTTCTGAATTAGATTTATTAATCGATTGTGTCTCTCATCTCAGGACTATCTTGCTGTCAGTGATCTCGTTGTTGAATGAGCCCAACACGTATAGTCCAGCCAACGTTGACGCATCCGTAATGTATAGACGTTGGCGTGATTCCAAAGGAAGAGACAAAGAATATGAAAATATCATAAGGTAAGATATCCTTAGTAATGCCGTTGCGTGACATCATCACGCGATTGCAAGAAACTTTGCGCATTTTCGTTGAAATTGTACCGCTACCGGATCCATAGCGTGCTAAAAACTCTATGACAACTGTGCGAAACAGATAACTGCGGAAACGAGAATGTCGGTACAACGTAAATATATATATTTTAACGCTAGAGCAATTATATAAACTTATCTAGGAAACCTAATTCTTGTTCTAATTACACACGAAAATGAAAACTGTAAATTGTTTTTTTTTTTTTAATAATTATATTAATTTATCTGTTATTAAGAAGATATTGTTTAGAAATAATAATAATTTAGAAATAACACATTTGTATTATAAATAATAATTATTATGATATATTTCACGCTAAAGTCGATTAATTGTTCAAGAAATTCTCAAGGAAATTTTAGATATATTTTAAAAATATATTTAATTTTTCATTTGATAGGCAGAAGATTGGTCACAACCAAGGTAGGTATTTTCTCAATATATATCTCGTTTATGTTTTTTTGTTTAGGAAACAAGCTCAAGCTGCCAAGATGGAAGCGGAAAAGGAAGGTATTGTCGTGCCTGTAACTCTGGAGGATTATTGCATAAAGACTCGAGCGAGGCCGGCCGAACAACAACTAGATATGACAGACTTCTACGATGACGAGTACGAGTTGGATGATGATGAGGATGAGCAGTTGAGCGCGACCGATTACGAGGATGGTGATGATAGTGGTAATGGGGAATCGTGATCCATTTCTTAAATGATAATAAAAACCCGCGAATCGCTAATTATTATATATCAGTTCTGTATAGATTAATAAATTAACGAGCTTCTAAACCGGACGATCTCCCTGTTTTTCCTTCTGGATATCAAAGTTTAAATAAATATTTTTTTTAATCGAAAATGAATAAAATACTCTAACAAAAATTTAAATAAGATATGTCTCTCTTAAGCCATCGTCAATCATTGTCATTTACGTTTTTTTTTTTTAAATAAATCTATATATATAGCTTATTCAAACTTTATGTATAAACACAAATTTTTATGATTTCTAAAAGTTCTATTATTGAATAAGATTTTTTGTTTAACGGTGGTTTATGAAAGATAATATTCTTTAACTCTCGCATTATCGAAGTTTGTTAAACAGCGAAAATTGTATCATTACGTAATGAAAATTTTATTTATTATGGCGCGTGTTTAGAAAATATAATTATTTAGGTATATTTATCCATATAATATATCAAATATACATGTTAAGTTATATTTGTTATATATATATTACATATATACGCGCTATATATAGATATTACAAATATTTAATATAATACTTTGTAGAAATTCATGAAACGTGTAAAAAATTAATGGAACTAATTAAGAATGATATCAGTTTTCGCTGGGCGAGAGTTAATAGAAAGATTGGAATGTTAATAGCTGTATGAAGTTATGGAGAATTCCGTGTTTACAAGCTCTTTAACTTAAGCAATATGCTACGGCGCACGCACGCGCGCGCAAGTATGGATATAAGTACTATGGATAGGAGCACTTTGCTTGTTGTGTTGTGGCTGGCACTTTGATCTTTTAAATAGGAACGGACCAATTGATTTACCTTACAATGACAAACGTTCGATAAAAATAATCATACGTAAGTACTATAAGTACACGATTGATTTTTTTTTATATTGGACATCTAGTTTCACATCTTGTTTAAAGTTGTAAATGGGTACATCAATTGATCCTAAGTATAATATCTAAATATAAAATTTGCATTGTTTTGAATAATTATTTATGTTACGATGATACAAAAGAAAAAAAAAAAAATTGTCAGGGGAAGAATTCAATTTAGTGTAAGAGAAAATAAGCTGCCGAAGAAGACCTGTTAAAAAATTATTAGTAATAAATTTTGCATCTCACATACTAGGATTCATGTTATACATTGATATCATTAATTATATTTATATATGTATGTGCATCCATATATCGATGTAATCATACTGATATTTTCGCCGTATTATTTTACTGAATTACAAAATGAAATTAACAATAATCATGTTTTTATTTCTTTGCGGGTCCGAATGACTCGTTCATAGCTTTAAAAATGAATAACTTTTGCTACATTTTAATTTTAATTATAAATGGCATTAAATGTCTTGAAAGAATTTATGATGAAATTTATACGCGCATAATACTACAGCCGTCAAAGTTACTTTAAGTTTATATAATTTTCTTAAAGATCTCTCTTTTGCTATCATCTTTCATAAGAGGAACTAAAACTTTCTAGATGAAATATTGGTTAAATGTAAGCTTACTACTTAAGTGAAAGCTATATTGGATACAAAACTAATCGATTCTGATACTGTATCTGCGCTCGTATGACTGAAATTGTAAATAGTAAATACGTGAAACTCAATTTTAAATGACACAAAATATATAGGTGGTACTCTTTTACTTATTTCTTTATTAGTTATTTCATTGAAAGACCAATATCGGATGTTGAAAGTGTTTAAATGATAAAATGAAAGCAAGAGGACATTTTTAAATCCCAATAGCTAAGCATATACTCTGCGCTTGTAGTAGTATCGTAGCTGAAGTGAATATTCCCTAGTTCCTTCGACGTACTGTAAAATCTTTTCTCATTTCATGTTTTTTCTTATATAGCTATTTATAATAATAGAAAACATACAAAGTACTGAAAAAAAAAAAAACAATAATTTATATACTGCATAATTCTTTCCTTCTCTTTTTTGTACATAAAAATTTTTCTTCGTACAGATATTAATAAAATTAGCGTAATAAACTATCACATATGCTTTGTCAATAATTTAGTGAATATGGGTAATAATATCAGGTAATGTTAATCATTTACTATTAATTACCTTTTTCACATGATGATAGGCTAATGTGAGGAAATATGTGTAAATACATTTTATTATGGCAAAAACTGAGCTTTTTGTGTATCTTCTTAATAACTATTATATTCCGCACATCGGTAAATAATGAGGCGATAAATATAAAAATATGATTTATTCTTCACACAGCTGTACATGCACAGGATAATGAGATTATAAACGTTTCCATATCATCTTTTATCAATACAAAAAAAAATCGCGAATTGCTGCCTATTATAATCGAATTGTAGAGGTAGTTGTGAGTGAACGTTTTTATCATAATGTAGATCATTTTTTGTTCCGCGCATATAGGGCAGAAGGCACATCGAAATTGCAAAACAACTTTATTCTTCGAATAAAAACACATAATTTCTTTTAATTTGAAATGAAAATATATGCTGTAATAAACACGCTTCATAATGAGTCAGTATGTCGATTAATTGAATCCTGTGCATATGATATACAGTTTTCTGATAGAAAATGTTAATAAATACAAGAAAACATGAAAAGAAACAAAACTGAAAACAACATAATATTATCGACGATATGTTGGTGGAACATTCACAAGCTTTATCTTACGGCTAGCATTATGTCTAAAAATTATTTAATAGCTTATTTTGAACGATATTAAATTGAGATTATTGTCATGTACGATTATGGACGGTTATTTAACGAAACTGTTGATGAGCCCAACACTGCGAGCAATAATATTGTTTTTCTGGCGATCCAAAGAATTGGCAGTGTTCATTGCGGCACTCCTTCACGGTGCCCTGTACAAATGGCAATTTTTAATTAACAGAATTTATAATTTTTCCTTTTGTGAAAGTTACTTGACATACCTTTAAATGGTCACTATTATTCCAAATCTCTGGCCCTGTATTAGTTGATGGAGTTTTATCAATAAAAAATGTAGATCTGTATAAAAAAAAGTTAATTTATTCTTCATAATTAGATATAGCGAAGAGAGTCTAGATTTTGCAATTATACCTCGAAAGATAAAGCGTATGATTTTTGTTTGTGTTAGTAGGTAATAGTTTGTTAACGCTCGCATGACTATCGCGATCACTGGCAGCGTAAAATCTGGACTTGCCGGCACCGTAATTTAGTTCACTACCTGTGTCATCCACCTGATGATCTTGTAGATATCTGCAACATGATACAACAAATCGATATAATTATGATCCATACTCTTCTGATTTATCGAATAATCAAAGAAATACCTTGCATGAGCACACTGAAGATAATTTTGAAGCATTTGATCCACATATTGATGACGTCTACTCTTTATTCTCACACACAACAAGCCTTCTGTCGAAATTCCACCGCTGGTAGAAGGCGGGCTCTTTGGCCTTTTGTTCGTCATAGACCATATTTTTTTACTGACAGATTTACCGATAGAACCAAATTGTTTCGCGACCTCTAACAATTGCTTCGCGGTTTTTGATAAAGAACCATCCGAATCAGAAAGCCTGTCGATATCTTCGGACATGAAACTTTGATACTCGCAATCTAAATACTGTCGTAATAAAGCCTCCATCTGCATACAAATAACAAAATGATTCCGTTACCAATAATTTAATACTTTGTCAATAATGCTAAATGTAATGCAACAAGATCTACTTACGGTGTCCTGCGTACAAGTTAACAATTCTCGTGAACCATCGACCCAATCCCAATCAGGACCAGGATCCACGGCAAATAAGACTGGTAACAATTTGCCTGTGTCTGGATCTACTAATGGTATACTAACTCCTTCACCGCAAGCGCTGCCATAATCATTGCAGCCATCTACAGTTACAAGCGGGGAGAAATGAGCAGAATGATATGCCAAGAGTAAGGGTGTTCTGTGACAATGCGAAGGCGGTACTTCCAGAGGTAAATATACTCCACCGAATGGGATCGGTGCTAAAGCTACTCCATCCGCGTCCTTCAACATAGTTTCTGCTATAACTATTATAGGCCTTCTTAAGATATGAGCCAAAGTTAATATGTGTATCTGAAATCAAAGTATAGATTGTATATTTAACTGAGATACAAGTTGATAGTTAAAGAAAAGATGTTGTAATACTTCTTCGAGACTCTGATAAGAGGTAGCAGTCTGATTTCTTATTGTAGGAGATGCCATATCCACTATACTTTGCCATTCTGATAACCATTCCGCTTCCGTGTATGATAATCCAGCCGCTTCATTTAGACTCGTTTGTCTCCACTTCCATCGTCTAATAATTATGGTATTGGATATATATTAAATAGGTATCCCAAACATTTACTCCTCTTTTAAAATTAATATTTTCTTATTTTATACCTGAAAATTGCGTGTCTGTATTCTCCTTTGGTCAAAGTATTATGCAATGCCTCTCGCAGAGTAAGTAATCTATCATGAAAGCCCCACATTCCCAATGACGCAGCGTGAAGTAGACAATTGCCATCTCCAGATGTTGCTAGTGGCCAAAGAATTCTAGTGCTTCCACTTTTGTACCACCAGTTTAATCGACCTGCAGCTTCTAAAGAATTCAGGCATCCATTCTCTATCAGATCCTTCTCCAAGAATTTACGAAACGAATCTAGATATAAAATATCAATCAAAAGTTTGCTAATGTTAATAAAAAATAATTAGGATACATATTATATTTAGAGTAAAGAAAAATACCTGGATATACAGACAAGTCTGGCAATGAAAATGTAAATTCTGGTGTATCGAGTGTTCCTAAGGCTGCCAATTGTAAACGAGCATAGGAAACAATCGCTGCATTTTCAGTTGCACGGGAGATACCTCTAGCCAGTTTTTTTGTAGCACCCGTAGTGCTGTCCAAGACATTATCAGGAGGACTCTCGCTCTCCAAGCCACTCTCCAAACCATCGTACATGGATAAACCAACACTCATAACACAGCTGTCCTGTCAATCAATACAAAAAAATGATCTTATGTTAAGAATGAGTCATCAGTCATTAGTCATTTATCATGTCAGTTTCAAGTAAAGAATAAATTGATCTACTGCACACATAATTGAAATAGATTATTTATTCCAGAACATTCCAATACTATTACAAATACACTATAACATTTGTCCTTGCAAGTTATTAGGACAATTAGATAATTAGATAACCTATAAAATTTCATATTAATCCAAAAATGTTATCAAAACGTATTTAATAAATTCTGAGCGCACTTCTCGATATATATCACATTTGTCAATTTTTTATTTTAAAGAGAATATATAAGTAAATGCAAATATAAATATTTAACTGTTATAATTTTCGACATTAAATTTTGATAATTGCATTACTCATGTAATCATTAAACCTTCACAGAAATAAACAAGTCATATTATAGAGCTTACTTCTCAGATTAAGAGTGACAGTTTTTACGATGGCTTACGATTCTAACCGTAAATAAACCGTAAATAAACCGTAAAAAAAAAAAACGATGCAGCTACGGCGACAAAACACACTCGTGCAAAGTGACAATAGAGATTCGTAACCGGCCGCGATTACCCGCGAATGTCAGCCGAGTAATCGCACGCCGTTATGTACGTATGCATGTATATATGTACATACAGATATATGTATACATGTATACAGGCGGTCTACAGAAATAGGACAAGGTTTCGCAGCGGCCACCACCTTCGGTAAAAAAAGAAAGAAATACGCAACGCGTGAAAATCGATCACGACGCACACCTCTTCGGAGATAAGAAATACGACTTTCGCTCTCGTTCAATAGTTGCTGCGCGTAAACATCTGCGTGAGAGTCTTATTTCGATGTCCAAGGCGAGAGAAGGAAAGAAAGAAAGAGAGAGAGAGAGAGAGGGTGAGAAGGGGGGAGGAAGAGAGAGAGAGAGAGAGAGGAAGGAAGAGAAAAACGAGGAAGAGCGAGAAAGGAGGAAAAACGATCGAGAATGCGAAGTGCGAACCTTGGGCTGTTATCGAATTAACTCGCGTACACGACGCAGTAGCACGGCTGCCGATTTTCCGGCCGATGTCCCAGTTGACGTTCCGACGTGATCCTTCTCATATTTTGCCCAGGCGATCCCCTATCAGACCCGCCGCGATTGGCCGCGATAACTGCCGATGACAGACCGTACGCGCGCGCGGACACTCCGAATACCTCGAACTCGCGGGATCACAGGCGCGAGTATAAACACGGCGACATAACCTACGGTCTTATGGTTTCGCTTGGCGGATTCGCAGGTGCGACGTAGTGGGGGGCTCGGAGAACCGACTGCGCGCAGGAATTCTGCGAGCGCGGCGCTTGCCGCGGTAATTGCACGCACGGTGAAACTTTAAACGGGTCACATGTCTCAACGTCGCGTGACGTGACGGCCAGGCGCCGTGTACGCGTGCGCGTCACGCTAGCGTGCCTCCGGCGATTCGCGCGAATTTCTACGCTTCGGTGAAAGGCGGAAAAAAGGCAAAAAAAAAAAAAAAAGAGAGAATAGGTCGCGTTCGTAGCACGTAGGTCGTAGGATGGAAACTCGGCGCTCGTATAAATACACGCGATGACGCGATTCGATATCGAATTTTTCTTTCTGTGCGATAGATAAGACAACACATAGATGACTCATTCTTTTGTTTGTATTTATATGCTGTATTTGGAACGAATTTTTTTTTCAGACTCATGAGATAATACCAGATAATATTGTAGACCGCTAATTAGAACTTTATCGCAGTTTACGCGGTTGAAAAAAAGACTGAATTAACATCCTCTCGACGAGCAATTGTGATTAGAGTGAGAACAGTCAGATGGCACCACATAGTCTAATTTCCAAGGATGTACATTTACGCGTAAAGCGTAATAATCTATATGT
The DNA here is from genome assembly GCF_001594115.1 of Trachymyrmex septentrionalis. Lineage (NCBI taxonomy): Eukaryota > Metazoa > Arthropoda > Insecta > Hymenoptera > Formicidae > Trachymyrmex > Trachymyrmex septentrionalis. The sequence continues at coordinate 576,877 of NW_017304990.1, forward strand.
ACGTAATATATACAATTTAGACTATGTAAATTATGTTTTACGTCATATATGTAAATTATATTTTATGTCATCTATGGATCATCGAAGCTTTTTATGTACTCTGCACTAACTTTTTATTTATCAATACTAATAAACATAGCCAGGGTTTATTAGACAAATTTGAAACGAATTAATGGTGTGGCGACATTGTTACTGTAACGTCACGTAATGAATGCGTCACGTTACGTATCACTTTATCCTTGTTGTTCATCAAATATTAAAGAAGAGTAAAATGATACATCATGCGTATCATACATGAAATGGAATGCACTTGATATGATATGTCATTACGTGACGTCGTACTACAATCCTTCACATGAGCGTCAATTTGAAATTTGATTGAGACTATATTTGGTTTTTTTTTTGCGTTTTTCATAAAATAAATTTTTCCATATTTCTTTAAAGGATCTTTACAGGAAATATCGAATATATTATTGTAGTTGTCCAAACGAACATGAAAAACGATGAATTATCATTGCAATCGTCTAAGGCCCAGTTTTTCACAACTCACGGTTAATTCTTAATCGAGGTTCAACTTGTTTCTCATCTCTATTCCAATTCTAGAATTGGAAAGAGATAATGAATAAGAGGTAATGAATAAGAACCTCCGTTAACAGTTAACCGTGAGTTGTGAAATTGGGCTAATGCCAATTTCCACCAATGTAGATTAATCACGGTTCTCAATTTACTCTTCGTCTTTTTCCAATTCTAAAGATTAGAACAAGACGAAGAGTAAGGGACTCCGCACAATAAAAGGAAACAGAAAATAAGAATTTTAATCTATCAGAAACTGTGTATTCCACAATACATGATTCCTATATCATGATTCCATAGGTTGAAATTCTTATTCTGTGTTCTCTGTTCCCTGTTGAGCCTCTAAGTTGAACCAAGATTAAAGTTAATCTACGTTAGTGAAAATTGGCATAAATATTCCTGTTTTATATTTTCAGTTCAAACGGCTAACCATCAGGTTGATCAGCGCACTGACATTCACGAGCTCTTTGAACGGTATTCATAGTCGATTCTTATTTTAAGACCATCTTAAGTAATGTCTTAAGACGCTAGTGCAGCCCTTTGATTAGTTCGTGACTTCTTAAGATCGTACTTAAAACGATTTTGGATATAAGATCTGATTATGAATACCGGCCTTTGACATGGAACACATAGGACGAACGTTCGCTTAATCATGGCATTTATTAAGTAAAAGCTCACAACGAACAGAAATTCTTGTTAGGAATGCCGACTGTAATGATAGGCGACTGCCGGAATGTATATCCCGGATATTCGTAAACGACGCTATTTCACAGTCAACATTGCGTCGCGTCGTGATGAATACAGTCGAAATGGATCCAATTCGTAGTATGAACAGATTTTGTTACTATAGTCCGTAGGCATGGGACGCAGTGATTTACGATTTCTTTGAAGGGATTGAGGCTCGGGATGTTTTCCAATAACGTACACAGGTGACACAGTGTTACACTGCTCGACACTGTAAAAAGCTAAGTAAGTAAACGAGCGTGTAAAATATGTCAATGTTACTAACTTTCGAAAAGTTACTTGGTAGCTGTACTTATTTTGCAATAAAACCTTCAAAAATTGCCAATTTTGAAAAAATTATAACTTAAGTGTAAATAAAAATCATAAATCTATATATTATTGATACGCTAAACATAATTATAAGAATAAGAATGACAGATTGCAATGCATTCTGGTGTTACATTATAAAACTAAACTACGTTTCAAGAAGTACAAGAATACTTTACACAGTAGAACACGGTGTAACGTCTCTGTGTCTAGCTGGAAAACAGCCTCGATAATATATCGTCGATACTACCTTATTGGGACCTTTATACTCCTAAACATATTTTAAAATCTTACACTCTAATAATGTTAAAAAAAGCCACACTAACTAACACATAAACTTCCAAAACAATTAACCTAATTAAATTTAATATTATATAGTTAATATTGTATATTCTAAAATTATTACCTATATAATCTTTTTATCTATTTATATTTAATATTAAATTCTAAATTTAATGCACTAATCTGCCAAAGTAATTTATAATAATAAATCTTTTCCTTATATCTCCTTTTATTAATTTTTTTTTAATTTCAAAATTCACAAATAGTCCTTTCGTACAAATACTTATAATTTAATTATAGACAGAAACCGATCTGGCTCACGACGATCTAAACTCAAATCATGTAAGATTCTAAAAGTCGAACAGACTTAAATATTGAACTTCTACATTTAATTTTATTCTTAATCGAGGTCGCAATCAATTTTATCAATATGACCTTTCTAAGAACTACGCTGTTATCCCTAAGGTGATTAATTCTTATATAATTTTAAATAAAACCCCTCATTAATTATACTAATTAATATTTTATTTCAAACTAAAGTTTAGAAAAGTTAACAATCCTCCAAACATATATATTTATTCTAACTAAAATAAATTATTATCAGTAATAAATCTATATATAAAATTCTATAGGGTCTTCTCGTCCCATAATATCATCTAAACATTTTTATTTACTACCAAATTCAATACTTGAACTTAAGACAGCCTAAATTTCATACCTACATTCATTCTAGTTTACAATTAAAAAACAATTTATTATGCTACCTGTGTACAGTCAATATACTGCAGCTATTTAAATATTATTAATCATTAGCAGTAAATCTAATTGTACTTTTCAACATGATATGACACGACATTACGTAACGTCGCACTTAAATCCGTCACGTGCGCGTCAATTTGAAATTTGATCGAAACTATTTCGCTCCTTTTTTTGTTTTCCACGAATAAGTTCTTCCGTATTTCTTTAAATATCTATAAGAAGTATCGAGTACATTATCGTAGCTGTCTAAAATACGCGTAAAAAATAGCGAAATGCGATCACTTAATCGTCCGTCTTTAAACTGTTTTAGTTTGAATGGTACGCGCTTGCGCGGCAGCCGGCCGCCATGACACTTGCACAGTGCCTTTCGGAATATACACGTAGAGCAAACTCTCCTCAGTTAATCGCTGCATTTATCGAGTAAGAGTTTACAACAAACGGAAATTCTTGTTGGGAGTGTTGATTAAAGTGACAGATGATTGCCGGAACGTATCGATTATCGCGAGTATTCGCGATCGACATCATTTCACAGTCTACATTGCGTCGTGGTGGGTCAGTCGAAACGGGAACAATTACAGTGAGAACAGATTCCGACGTCGTAATTCGTAGCCACGGAACAGTGATCTTTACGATTCCATCGAAGAGATCGATACTCGATTAGTGTACTTTCTAATGTGATATGACGCGTCTAGATACGTTATTATGTTACGTTTCATTCCTTCACGTACGCGCCGATTTGAACTTCGATTGGGACTATTTCGCTTCTTTTTGCGTCTTTCGCGAAATAAATTCTTTCGTATTTCTTTGAATCTCTAAAGAAAATATCGAGTACATTATTGTAGTTGTCTAAAATGGGCGTAAAAAGCGCTGAATTATCGTCGCGATCATCTAATCGTTCATATTTCAAATTGTTTTAGTTCAAACGGATAACTGGTACGGCGCATGCGCAGGAGCTGGCCGCCATGACACTCATACAGCGCCTTTGATATGGAATCACGTGGAGCGAACAAGCTTTGGTTCGTCGAGGCTTTTATCGAGTAAGATCAGGTGAATATTCTTGTCGAGAGTGTTGACTGAAGTGGCAAGTGATCGTCAGAGAGTGTCGGCTATCCCGGATATTTGTAATCGACGTCGTTTCGTAGTGGATATTGCGTTGTAGTGAGTAGAGTCGATTGTTAGTGTGTCGTTAAGTGGGATATTCCAATGGATATGTTATGGAAAAATGACCCTTACGATTTCTCCGAAGGGATCGATGCTCGATTAGCAAACTTTAATTCATTAAATCTAAATGTCGTAATTATATCCAGCGTCTGTTGCTCGAAATAAAAAATCCGCCATTACATGCATTTATGAAATATTGGATACGGTATAATATCAGTATTGAAAAATGATAGATGATGAGTGTACAGATTCGTTACATTAACTCCGTGTGATCGTAATATTTTAATGGACATGATATATCTCATTGATAATGCAATGATAGTGCTGTAATGTATTTGTAATACATTACAAATTTTTTTATGATACTACTTATGATAATTACAAAAATAATTGTTACTAATATAGTTACAAAAATTAATTGTTTTATCTCGCAATCAAATATTACAATTCTATTATAGAAATAAAATTGAACTTGAAGAATAACTTAAAAAAATATTAAGCTGTCGTTGTACTTTTAATATAGACACGGACAATGGCGGATATTTGATATTTCGATAATTTTAATGTAGCTTAAAAAAGTTGCAGATTCTTATAACAATAAAGTCTTAAACGTGTGTAAACTGTATCTAAAGAAAAGTTTGCCATCGGGTACATGTGACAATAAATAGCAAGGAACAATTATGTGCACAAGTAATTAGAATTGCAGGATAAAGAACGCATTTTGCAAAATCGTGATGTGGCGTAGTGGACTTGTGGCGCAAATTCGCGTTTCTCGTGTTTTTTCGGTAGTGAAATCGTATAATTAAGTGCTTGTTTCGAAAATCGTTTTCTCAATGTGAAGCAGCTCTTCTAAGAAATTTTCAATGAGTGGAGCAAACTACCCTCTCTAGCTGTTGAGAAAAAATATTGATTTATTATTTAAGTATCTAATTGTGAACATTATTATATAAACAGTTGCAATTATTTTTCTCCAATATTTATAAAAAAAAGAATGGTTATGTATTATATTTTAATATAACACATATTTAAATATTTATTGTGACAATAATGAGCCACTAAAGACTGAGCTCAAATAAATATTAAAAATTAATTTGCAAATTTGTTATTTTTATATATGATATTTTCAATCTATTTTCTTTGAGAAATGTCTGCAGTCTCTAATTTCTAATTATTTTTAGGTAAGTTATGCGATGAAAATTTGGTAAACATGCAGGCAGAGAGAAATATTGGGGTGGAATAAAATAATCGTTATGTTGTATATTTCATTAATTATTTAATGAAATAATTAAATATTTGAATAATTATTCATTCAGTTTATCGTGTGTGAATAATTAACCAAATATTATTATTAATTGCGTTTTTTAATTAAATTGAAATAATTTAATAATGTGTTAGCGCACATAAAATGCGATAACATTTACGATAATTATAATGTATTAATTTTTTCCAGATACAGCTGAAGGCGTATTTAGCTAGGTTACAGTGAGTAAACTCATTTATTACATTTACATTTTACAATATTGATATCATGTGTTATTTTTATTTTCTACTATTTATTTTATTATCTTTTGGACAATTGAGGATTGTGCACTTTGACAATTGTGTCTTTATTTGCGATCTACATTTCTAAGAATAAATAATAAATTTAAAATTTCTTTCTATTTTATCAGAAAAATTTTCCAAATTTATTTTTAATAATAGTGTTATATATGTATTAAATTACAAACTTGTAAAATATGGGCAATTTAGATTATACAAACATGTAAAAAATGAAATTTATACAGATGTAGATTATAAAGAATTGCATTTAGAGAAATATTAAAAATATGATTATTTATTATAACTTCAATGTATCTACAACAAAAATCCTTTAATTATTTTTATTTAGTAAATTCATTACATTAATTGCACTCAATGTTTTTGTAAATGAACAGATTGCCAAAGTACTGTTTTCGGACGCGTTGTACGACGATGCAGCGAAAAAAACCACGATTATTGATACAATTGCTTATACAGCAATTGGTATAATCAACTCGCTTTTATGGTGCGCGTTTCGCCAAACGGTTCCCTTCTTTCGTCGGTCATCATAAAGTTCGAAGGCCTTTTAAACGTGACGCGCTTCATGAAAGGAAATCGTCTTGCACAGCGTTGTAAAAGATATTTCATTATACCTTTTTCTTAGTACAGTTTCGTTATATAACTTTTGTAATTACGTAAACATTTTTCAAATTTATTTTATCTTAACGCGCGCGTTCGAGAAAATTAGTGAAATTTTAATTAGCTATTTAGCTTTAGCTTTAATTTTGATGATAACAAGAAATTGTTTAAAACGTGATAATAGCAGTTATAAATCGTAGAAAAAAATACGCTAAATTTTTAATGCTTCGTAATTTTTTCTATACACGCTAGAATTCATTAATATTAGGAGGACAATAGTTATTTTTAATATTGAACGATATATTTTTTATTACTGTACAATAACTATCAGTTATTTTTATGAATAAATATAGAGCCACTTATTATATTAAACTAGTTAGGTTCCATTTATAGCCAAAGAATATTTCGCTCATCTGAAGTTTATCACTATTTGATGATCTAGAAAAATTTTATGATAGTCATTTAATGAGTAATGCAGCCTGCATCATTTATGAACATTTAATGACATTATTTCGAGACAACGGATATAAATATATATATATATATATATATATATATATATCTAACAGTTTTTAAATGCTAGTTCCAATTCATTTTTTTCAATATTAACCGTTTAACGCGAGATAATGTTAACGAATTAGTGATTCGAGACTATTCAATATGGATAGAATGATAAGCGGCACAGTTAGGAAAAAGTGGCACTCCGTAATCGCGAGATGACCGATTTTTGATTTACTTGGTCGATTTGGAAGTACGGTTTACGAGCCACTGTGGATAGATGGGATGGGCGAGAGGGATAGCGGGACAGAGGGGAGAAGATATCTTGGAATGGTAATGGTAATGGTACCGGTGCAGAATGTCGGAAATGCGGATTATACGAGCATTCCTTTCTTGTCCAATACTTTCTTCAACATCATCTTCGTTGAGTCTGTTTACAGTTAAGGATACGACGCGATGCCAAGATGAAATTAAATGTCCGGACTTTTGTCTCTCACGGTCGTTGACATTTAACATTTGAAATCGGCGACCCACCATTATTATTATTAATTGACACTCGATTTCACAATTGATTGTCGCAAATATTGATCAATCAACAGTGATATCAATATTTTTCACCGCTCACAATACATATTCGTGCTTTTGCATGTAATAATTTGAATATCGTTTTGAATCCTTTTAGCAAGTTAAAGTACAAAAAATTATTGAAATTAGAAAATTATTAACACGGACGTATTAGAGAAGAGAGAAGAAAAGATTATTTCTATGAAAATAGACATGGAAGAAAATTTTTTTAAATTATGTAAAAGATCTGTTTATACTTCCTGAAATATTTTTCAATGTTTATTTTCCAATATTTATTTGCAATATGTAAATTGAGTTACAAATTTGTGGATTACTATTTTCTACAGATCATACTTATGACGATTAAAAAATGCTAAGTATTATGTTTGTAATACTATGAATAAAAACTTACATAATATATTTGTATTAAGTTCATTATCTACATTTTTCTGACAAGTTTCTCGAAAAGTTTCTTGAAAAGTAGAATTATTAAAATAATCTGCACTAAAAAAAGCTGAAAGGATTAACGATGATTTTAAGCATGAATATGTATATGAGCTAAATATATTCGATGTTTGATCGGAAGATACCTGAAGCATCGATATAAGATCTTCTTTATTAACACATGTTAATGAAGACTTATTAGAAGCTCCTGCTTCATTAGAACATTTGTGAGAAACATGAGGACCTTCTCTCTCACGTAGCATCTTCTTATTGAACACATATATGGATCCTTTCTTTCATAATATGCAAGGAACGGTTGTTTACTTTGAGTATAAGACACTCGATACGCAGGATCCTCTTACTGATTTAAAAACGAAAATGAATAGTATCAGATTTTACAACATATTTTCGTCTTTTTGTATTTTAATTCTATGGTTTTAAGTTTTAAGTATAATAGAATTGAAAAAATAGAGTTAAAAGTATAATAGAATATATATATATATATAT
>NW_017304990.1:584971-591116 GCF_001594115.1 Trachymyrmex septentrionalis
AAAAGCCTTATTTGTAGAAAATAAACATTAATTAGCAATTTTATACAATGAATAGATTCTATTCTAATATAAACAAACGAACTTAGCATGTATTCCTGATTTTAGAAGCTAAATTTCTGATCTGTACGAATAACTTTTTGAGCATTCAAACAATATAATTTTTAATTTCCACTTATTTTTTGGATGATATATTTTGTATAATTAATACACATCATTTTGGTATATATAATTTTAAGAAACATACAGTCTATTTTATTCTTTATGAATAAATTGTTAATTATCCAACAAGAAATGATCGTTAATTAAACGTCGAATCGACGTCAAATTGGTGTTAAAATCATCGAATTCATATTGATTCGACATCAATTCGATGACTCATTTCTCGTTGGATAATATTTATTTTTTAAAAATGAAGTTTTTTAAAAAAATATTTTCTCTGTAACGAATACTTTTTGTACTCGCTGTACGTATATTCTCTTATATGAAGTTTATTCAGTTTATTGTAATATTGAATTACAAATATATATATATATATTTCAATCTTTTTATTACATTTTCGAATCTGCATTTTAAGCGGTGCTCCAAATTTTCCTTATATTTCTCGAACAATGATTTCAATGCAGAAAAATGAAAACATTTATTATTACATGTGCCACAATGAATATTAACATTCTGTCGAGATACAGAATCTAAAGCTACTATTTTTCGTAACATTTTAATCAATAGAGTTACATTGATTGTTACGCGTTATTTTTATCATCATTTAAATGAAATTTCCTTACTGCCATTCTTGATGATTTTTGTCACTTTTATATCCCTTACTCACGAAGAGGTTTACCTTCATGCTGCAGCCATTCGTAACACGTGCATAATACCGCCGTGCGATTCTCGGAAAGTATCAAATCTCAAAGCTCGTACGTGCGCGGCAAATGGCTATATTACGGCATTTTTCAAGGGTTCCTCGCGCGCGGATGTGCGTTGGAAAATGGTGCTACGAGGAATTCTCATTGAGATAACGATACGACGGAGTCGTCGTGTAACAGGGATGTCGGTGCTCGTTTGCTATAAAAGGGAGAGAGAGAGAGAGAGAGAGAGAGAGAGAGAGAGAAGCTTTTCGCGTGAGAGATTACTTTTCTTTTTTCTTTCCGCTCGTCGCAAGGCGCTCGCTCCAGCTGTGTGTTACGCACAATGCGTAGCGAGCACGCGCCGATCGAAATTTAACGTTTGCCGTGGAGCACGGTTCGGTCAGCTTCCACGAGCGGCGTCGTCGTCGGGATTGCCCGAGTCGCGCGCGCGGGCGATCAGTCCGATCAGTCAGGAGCGTGAGTTCAGTCTGTAGAGACGTGTCGTTCGTCGCTCGTCTGTTCGCTCGCCGTCACCGGTTCCGCGCGTCGTCCCGTTCACCATCCGCGTCGTTCGGTATACACGTCAAAACGCCACGCCGCGATTCGTCGTAGATCGAGGTGTCCGTCGTCGCTCGTGATTAAGTGCTTGCGGATCAGTGTGTTGTGTATCACCAGCCTGATTAAGTGTCACCGGACTAACGGAGTGTGCTTCGCTCCACGAGGGAGGGATCGGAGCGAACCGGAGCGAACCGGTGGGGACCCTCTCAACCCCCAAACTGTCTCGAGGCGCGCACGATTTTCCCCGGCTGTGGTGAGTAGCGAAGCGTTTGATCCCTCTTGTGTTTTTGTTCCGTGATATCGTGAACGGAGGCGCGCACCTTTCACAGCTGTCATGCACTTGAGCGAGAACGACTGTCAGCTCGTGCGCTCTTATCGAGTGCCAACCTCCACGATGCGCGATGGCGCGACGAAATTGATTTCGAGCGCACGCACTGCAGGCGATCCTTGATGCGACTACTTTCGAGTGCTCGGCAATAATATAGAGTTATGAGTTTCGAAGGAAATGTCTGGCTTGACAAGAAATTTGTAGCTTGATGTAAAAGCGTTACGATCGAATCGTCGCTTTGCCTCGTCTCCTTAGTCACTACAGTTTCACAAACGCAAAACTTAGAACAGATCGAAGATTGCCTGTAGTTGTGTTTGCAGTCGAGTCGTTTATTAATAATCTGCGTACACTTCCGTGTGCGTACGTTTGGCGACACGATTAGACACGGATATATATATATATATATGCGGAGTAATATAAAATAATAAAGTTAAATAACAATTAAAATATAGTAGAATAATCAGAATTAAATCCGCGCGCAATAATAAATTCAGCGTAAATCTTGATACGCGTTATGTACATATTTTAGAACACTAAAACATTCCTTTTACTGCACCATTTATCTGACCGTCCAGTATCGTAATTCAGATCAGGGGATTAAACGTGGAATGTTGTTAGAATCAGAGCGTTCGGATCTGCTATTTATTTCGATGAAAACGAGATTTATCACTTTGAAAATCGCAACGCCATAGTCCCGGCGTAGTCTCGCTCGGCAGGGTAACTCTCGTCGTCGCCGCCACTTACATTGTAAAACGTGAATTTCTTCGCGAAGCGTGGCCGCGTTTTCTAGAGAGGCTCAATACACACGTGCAATTTCTTCCCTGGACGCGCGTTCGACAACAGGTTTTCGCACGTAAGCATCCGCATACGCTTACGTAACGCGCGTCGAAGGTTGCTCGATCGCACGAAGTGACTCTCGGGGGATCGTCCTTAACACTTGCTGACAAATAATTCGCCAGGTTTAACGTACTTAAATCCAGAGCTTATTCAAGGGCTCGCATGCTCGAAGGAATGCCTCTTGAAAGGCAGTCGTTCTTTCAAAAGCTTCTAATTTTTTTCCACGTATATAAATAGGTAGCACGGTTTTTACGTTGAATAACAAAAATTTCGCAAATAAATGGGCACTATATTGTCTATGACTCTCCGTATGCGATAATGTAGATAAAATTACGACTAGTATTACGTCTGAGACTTTGTAAAATTAGGATAAAATATAACCATTGATTGCAATCCGCGACACACGATACGTAATACATTATGACACAATCGTCTTTGGCGGGCACAAATGTTGACAAATGTGAGCAATTTGCCGTCGTTTGCAGAAACGTCGCAAGCGTCGACGTAAATAATCAATAATGGCTCTTGCTTCAACAAATACGCATAATACCGTTTCTTTATACTGCCGCGTTCCGAGTGAACGTGATTTTTTTTTTTTTTTTTTTTCTTCAAGATGTTTCACAATCGTGACACTTACTCTTCACGACACTCTAATTGGCGCCTTAGAGAAAAATGTAATTCACGCCATTCAGTTTCCATGTTTTCCATGCGAGAAACGGATGTAACGTAATCGTATAATACCGCAGGACTTTATTATCTCGCGTGCAAGGACGCATGTTCCTCTATTATGGTCGATGTAAATGGAATTGAGAGTCCAAATAAGTTTCCTCGTCATTTCTATCGTCTCCTGTATAGAATTGCATTCTTCGACGCTACGAATAAATAAGATTTCGATCTCGTACCTTGCGGAGAGCTTCATTGTGTAAAGAATGATTAACCCGTATGCATTTCTGAGTCCATTGTTTTTACAGGGAAAAGATAATGAAAAGAATCCGGGTCATTGGGGAAAGGTAAAAGTAAACTTACGATCGCTATTTATTTTTTTTTTTTATTTAGGCTGAATTTATTTATTGTATAATTGAATTCATTTTAAGTATTTTAAAAATAATATTAAAATTGATTAGAGAGAAAAGAAATAAAACTGAACGGTTATTAATTGAATTTTAATTGTTAAAATTTTAGTACGATTGCTTCTCTTTAGAAATTCTCAAAATATGTACACACATAGAGAATTTTCTCTTACAGAATTTACTTTAAAAATTATGGTAATCGCAGGACAACTTTCGAAGAATTGTATGTGATTCTTTTTGATTTATTGACAATTCTCACAGTAAATTCTCACAGAAATTATATTTGATTAATTTTATTAACAAATATAGTAAAATTTCAGTAGTTATAAAATATGTGTATTATTGGTTTAAATAGAATAGATATGAAGTAATGATACGTATATAAAGTATATATAAATTTATATGAATTTTACAATTACACCACGATATTTTCAATCTGATTTAGTCGCTTATAATAATTTTATCAGTGCAGTATATGGTAATTGATCGACTGTACCGCTTGACATCTATTCTATTCGAAACAATAAAGAATCACAAACTGCACATAACATATTTTTAAATTATTGAAATTTTATTTTATGTTTAAAATTAATCAAATATAAATATATTTTACATTTTATATTTTATTGCGATAAATATGAATAAATCAAAAAAGAATGAAATAAATATTCTTTGAAATATGTTTGTTCTACGATTACCATAATTTTTAGGGTAAATTTAACAGAAAATTATCTCTAGGTATTACATTACTGCGGAGTTTATTGCGTATTTACGAAGTACGTACAACACGTATTGTACACGCATATGACAGGTATATGCCATTTAAATACATCGTGAGATAAGATCGCTGATAATATACGTGCATGACTGTGTGACCCATTGTCATCGTATTATATTAGGACGACATTGAGCAAACGTCTATGAATCATGCTGTTTCCGACAATTATATCTACTGATAGTAGGTTACGTTATAATTTTGTTCGTCATATCCGACTTTTTATAGTGTTATCTTATGCTATTAATTTGTAGAAATATCAGAATCTTTCATGTAATTATAACACAATTTTCTAATGTACTTTTTATTAATCATTTTTATTTATTACAGATATTTTACTATCAGTTAATATAAATGTTATTGCAGAGACTTAATTTAGCTCTTAATTGCTTGTGAATGTTTCCTTCGCGATATGATATCCTTGGTGAACAGCATGATAAAAATTAATCGCGGTTGCACAAGTTTGCATTGTAAAGAAATTTGTTACTCACAACGCGTACGGGAATCAGATCTATCTGTAATGGTATCAATTCATAATTGACGTTTACACAAAAAAGTACGAAGAAACATGAAACACATATATTTGAACGTCTCGGTTGCGAAATTGAGTGTATAATACTTGTAACATTGTATTGTTTGTAACGTTGTACTGTTCGGACGTGATTTATTATCGCAAATACGCAAAAACAAACGCACATATTTCCTTCCCGTTCAAATTATCGGAAATGCAAAGCCTCGGTGCCGTTTTTTTGCCGTGTATCACGAAGCCTTTCAATCAAACATTTTAACGGGACAGGTCCATGATGTTCAATGAAAGCGTATTTCTTAGAGTTGCCGCTGATTACGTAACGAGCTCGTCATTACCTTTTTTTCGTCTTTGAATTTCATCGAAACGTTTTTTCTCCGGTAATTACATGCTTTCGTGCACTTACAAGCAAATATTTATATACAACTCATTTTTTCAGGTCGCACGCGCTAAATTAATTGAATTTTGCTTTTTTTTTCCGCATCGTAGAATTCCTTGATTATATTATGGGTTCTATTGATTATTAGAAAATGATTACTTTATTTGAATCCGTCGAATATATACCAACGTGGATGTAAAAAAGAATTGTACAAAATACTTTGGAATATTTCTAATTAGCATGTATTAAAGTACACATTGATAATATAGGCTAGTATTCGTAACTGAGAATTCGAAGTTGTAAAGGTATAGATACGAAATTGGTTGGAAGAACTTGACAGACAAATTGATTATCTCGACATGTTTGAACGTGTTTTGGAGAATCGCAACTTTATTAATTCCGTGGTCATAAACGTATAAACCTGAAGATTTTCACACATCGCAGCTTGTACAAATATGCAAATAGAGGATTGTCCGCGGTAGATTGACTTCTTGGTGATTGATGCGTCGTGGCAATGTTCACCGCCGACGGGATTTAAATCTTTAAATCGTGCACGGTTAACGCCCGACAGCGGTTGCAGCGCATGCCACAAGCTATTACGCTGCACTCGAAACGATGTGTGTCGTTGCCACTTTACGTTCGTAAAACCTATCGCTATCGGCGCTGCTACGCGCTGCACGCTTTCGCGACGCTATTCAATTATCCTTGCCGCATTCTGCTAGAGAAATTCGTTTGCTACGCCCCTCTTCGTCTCGTGTCTGCTACACGCTTTCCTCGGGGTGCTTTCCCCAAAATCAATATAGGCGTCGCCGACGCCGCCGATGCCG
>NW_017304990.1:591216-604507 GCF_001594115.1 Trachymyrmex septentrionalis
AACGAGAGACAAGAAACTTCCGCTAGGTCTCTAACGAACTGTGTGCGAATCGCGCCGTCGATTTCTTCAAAGTTACCGACCATATAATTAGTCGTCGCGATGTATTTAAACTTCTATACATATTCTATATTTTAATCTGGAAATAATAAAAATTAATAGAGAGAAAGAGAGCGAGAATTGAAATTGATTTTTGTTAATAATATTATAAAAAAAATTAAATAATAATATTTTATCTCACGTCTCTACATATGTATTATTATTTTGACGAGAATATGTTATATAGTTGAGTTGTTGTGAATATTAAAACGTCAGTCTCGTCGTAAGCTGGGGAGATCCGCAGATAAATCATGAAACAGTTTCATATTAATAGTCGCGTGCCCATCGATCCCGCCTTTGTTATCCTTCGGGGGTTGACTCTCTGAAGCCTTGTGCGTATTTGAAAGATGTAAAAGTCGATAGCGACCGACCCCGGGGAAGCCTATTGCATTCAATGGCCTATCCTCCTCGCGTTTGTAGATTCTATCTGGTATTCGCGATATGTTCGTACAGCTAAGCGAGCTTGTCGCACATCCCACTCGATATATGATTGCCGTCTTCACTACTCCGCTAAAATTAATTGGTCGAGCAATAACGGCCGAGAATTCAAATTTATCATACTTTATTCGAACGAGAAGTTTCTGCATTCTCACATTGTTATTTTATTTTTATTATGATTTGGCATATTAATCGATCTACAATTCCTGCCTTTAGATTTACCGCGCCGCTATCAATATCTCGTGGGCGTGCGTAACGATCGTATAAATATCGAATGACAACTTTATTTCTTACCTCTCTATTCTTATACTATCATACTTCATTGATTTATGTCAAAAGCTTTGTCGGAATCAAAAGTTTATCGCTGCAAGCTTTAAATGTAGCGAGTCGTAAATTTTGCGCAATTTCGACCGTCGTGTTGCGACGATTTATAATCATGTCTTTCCTGAGAAAGTCGGCTGAAAAGTCTTGATTCGATTTAATAAGTAAATCTTAAATATTTGCAATCGAGCTACTGTGTCGAAGAATTTTTCTGAAATAGTTTTCATATAATTTTATTTGATTTTTTTTTGACGTTCAATTTTATATTTTTAATCACAACTTAGTTGAAGCACATTTTTTTAGATGAAGTTTCTCTGAAAATTCGAATTCTATTTCTTACAATTTCATAATAGATTTTTGATCGTATATGTATAAATTAACCCTTAATACATATCTATCTTTGGGTCATTCATATTCTTTCGCGTTTCTTTTCTTCGAAATACTAAGAACACCTGGTCAAATACCGGTCTCTTTTCTATTCCTAAAAAAAGTTTGGCAAATAAAGAACAGAAGTTTTGTGCGTTGCCGGCCTCAATTCGTGCGTATATTCCTTAAATGGCATAACTCCGAAGTTCATCTCTGGATCACAAATAGGATTCAACATGTGTACATTTTTTGTAACTAAAAAAATTTTCATTTTTTTCTTTATTTTCAATTAATTCTCGATTGTATTGCTGGAATATTTCGCGAATTATTAAAAAAGCATTTAACCCTAAAACAACGTATTAGCTCTTAAACACGATTTTTAGCATCTTTGTGCTAAATGTTAACAGTAATATTATATATTATGTTATAAAGAACATATTTCGAATAAATTGTAAGGTTTTTAACACAATAGCAATAATAAAATGCATTGTTTAAAATGTAAATGCAATATATTTTCAATTTATAGCCATCCATGCACGTATTAAAAAACGTCATTTTCAGGTTACTCAATAACTAAATTTTTTCAACAGCCGACACTTGAACTATTTTTTTTTCTTGTACTTTGTCAATTTTAAGATATTGAACCATATTTTTCCTTTAAACATTTTTATTTCAGAGTTTCATATTTTTGTTTGAAATGCATTTTTCTCATTTCGTTAACTACATTTAGTTACAACAATTTATCTACAATTTGTTATGAATATATAACTGCACAAATACTTTCTAAAGATGTCGAAATATATGTAAAAATCGTTTAATAATTTACATATATTTGTAAAATTGATGAAAATTAATACACGATACGAATGACCGAATGTGTGTAGTAAGGATGCCAAAAACTAAGGCGTATGTACTAAGAGTAAATAATTCTTTAATCTCATATCAATCTAATAATAAATAAAAAAAAATTACATTTAATTCAAATGCATGCCCGCCGAAAGTGATTTGAGAAAAGAAATCCTTAAACAAGTGTAAAACAAAATGCGAAACTGCTATTGCTAGTTCATCGATTTACTTGAGATACACGAAAATATATTCAAAATATGTATATAATCGGCCAATTAAAAACAAAATTTTTATTAAAAATAAATTAATTAAATAATATACGTGCAACAATTTTGTATCGTTTAAACTGCAACGTGTTTGAATTAAAATGGAAATAACGGTATTGCTGTGTTAAGCTTCCTCCACCGTGCTTTTGTATAGAATTAATTATTATTTTAGGCAATGCTAACGAGTTCGTAAAGCAAAACGTAAAATCGCTGC
Source organism: Trachymyrmex septentrionalis (assembly GCF_001594115.1). Lineage (NCBI taxonomy): Eukaryota > Metazoa > Arthropoda > Insecta > Hymenoptera > Formicidae > Trachymyrmex > Trachymyrmex septentrionalis. Next base: position 593,764 of record NW_017304990.1, read on the forward strand.
ACAGTTCATTGAAATTTACATGAAATACGCAGAAATATATATATATATATCCAGTGTACAGTTACCTTATAATGTGTATATTTCCTGGAATTGACTAGCACGCGACGCCGGCCGGTGTTCGACCTTCGTTTTTGCTTCGTCCCGCGCGCTACTGTTTACGCGCGGTCACATTGTTATCATTCGTGCGGCAAGACTCAAAGCGGCAGGTACTGCGGCTCGAGCTATTCCACGTGTCGTATAATATTACTTCTCGGGACGCTAAACGATCGAGTCAAGACCACGAGACACTAAATCATTTCTTACAATTGATTAGTGACTGTGAGAGATCGCGCAAGTGATTAGTTGATTACCTCCTGCGATTTACGATCCATAAGTAGTCAAAATGACGATTACTTATCGAGAGTAGATATTTCGCGTTATTCTCTTTTGACAGAGATAATTTATCCCTTTTTTTGTATCCCTTTATCTCTCAAATAAAGGAGCGAAGTCTATGTCATGTGTGAGTTACGTAATGTGACAAAGATCGGAAGCGCTGTAAAGCGAATAATTGTCGTCAGGTGATAATTAATATGCGCGCGATCGTAATTAACCGTGTTTTTGTGAGTGAATGTCGTGCGAATGACGTGAAGTAACGACAGCAGAACAAGAGAGAACGAGGAAGCCTGAAAGACGTCAGCTAAGCTATTGTAGGATGAACAATACGATTATTTATTATTTGTGCTTGTTTTTAGCGATGGAGGCTAAATTAATAAGAATGAATTTTTCTTGTGAAGGAAACAGATAAAGAAATTAATATCGATTCATGGTAGAATAATGGTACTTCAAATGGCAAACATCGGCATTCGAAACATGATAATTGCTCCGTCTAATCGTTGCTTAAGTTAATTAACGGTGATGTTATTATCAAGGTCTCGGTAGATTGCCATTATTGCATCATAGTTTTCGAGATCAATAATATTCCTTTCAAATGATATAGCATTCGAAGTTGCAATAAAATAACAATTTTTGTCCGTCTCTTTTTTTAGTTTTACACTCCAACAAAATTATTAATTAAATTTGCAATTTCTCTCAGTTTCGCAATACATTAAAAAAAAAAAAATAATAACAATTGGTCGAAAAAGTTGGAATATTGAAATTAAATATACCGTAAAGGAACAAAATGTTAACAATATTAATAATCTTCATTATCGAAAAATTTCGAATTTTTTAAATATATAGATTATCTGTTTATATTTCTTAATATTAAACACAGCTAAAAAAAGTAATCGCTCCTTTTCGTATACTTTATGAATATGAAAATACATTGCCGATGTTTTTCCGATGTAACTGTCGTTGCATTGTCATTTTTTTTTTTTTTTTTCAAACATTGTTTCAAACAAGTCGCGAGACGTATAGCGGTATTAACGGTTCGCTTGGAATTCGCGTAATACCGTCGCACCCGGCATGCCCGAGTTTACGTTAGAAAAAGGTGCAATGGAGAGCCGGTCCGAGAGTAATGTCGTATATACGCGGCGGAGTGGTCGAAGTACGTTCTTGCCGTTTCGGATGCGTTGTCGAGCCCGCGCGGTGCATCTCCGCAGTTCTCGGGACAAAAACTTCGTGCAGGACAATAACCCTGAATAAATCACTGCCCCCCGATAGCCATTCGGCGCGGGTCCTCCGCTGGCTGTTTATGTCGGTGCTGCTGTCTAAACAAGATCAAAACGACCGCCGCCATCGTCTCATTCGGCCGTCGTCAGGAATTCATCGCTCGGGGCGACGCCCTCCTCGATTATTGAAAATTTCAAAGGCGATCCAATTGTGTCCGGGCCGACCAAATAACACGACTCGCAGCTACTAACAGTCGGGCGAGACCCGACGCCTAATTGCACCTGATGGGAAGGAAATTACGCTGGCAGGGAATAATTTTCTCTGGTTCTCTTCTGCTATATGATTTATATTTTATATATATATATATATATATTACATATGATAATAATATGTAGAATAAAATACATTAATTTTTGTTATACATAACATAAGATAGTAAATATAAATGTAGTGTTTATAATTACTGCCTTGCGAAAGTTCAAATATTATAGAAATTTTTTATTTTTTTGCATTACTTTGCTAGTGTTCTTATGAAATGTTCTTATTAATGTAAAAGTGACATTTATCTTATTCAAAGTAGCTTGTAACAATTAATATTCTGGTATTCGGTCAAAGCCCGCTACTGATTTACCGTCGTTGAACGCAACGGGCAATTTTCCCACCGCACCACAGATTTAGATGCCGTTTAAATGTAAATCTCTGGGTAATCTCACGCACTTAATACAACAGTATTGGGAGTCTGCCGCCACTGCGAAACCTGGGCTTTATAGCTAATATTGCGAGACGTGTACCTACTGCAAACGGCAATTTAAAGAAGTTAAGCCGCGGTTGTCCTGAATTTCCGCGAATTTACCGGAAATTAGAGAGCTTTTTCAAGTTTCGCATCGTTTACACATATTTGTAAATATTTTCATAATTCTACAATTCTATAATGATTTTTTTAACAATGTGCTTTAGAAAAAGAAAGATAATATTTTTTGTACAAAGAAAAAAAAAAGGAAAAAGTATAATTAAATTAATTAATTAATCTTAAGATAATACTTTAAATCAAATTAACTTGTGTTTCCATTGTTATTCGAAAGACTTGACACTGTTGTATAATCGGCTGGAAAATAATCGTGCAAAAATAAATTTTCTTGCATTCACGAACACGTTGCCGTGAGTACAAGGGTTTGCAATATTGCCCGTAATTGGAATATATTAATTTTTGTCGGTCATTTAAAGCACGCATTTATGGGCACTATTGAGATCTCTCATGTGGGTGGGACCGGTTTTAAGCTGCTTTCACACGTGTATCGGCGGTCATTGCTGTGCGCACTAGAACGGAATTAGTTCGTTCTAGTCGACCTGAAAAAAAAAAGGACGATGGATACTGGCATGTAAAGCGTGCAAAGCGTGTATTTCTACTTTGCGATTTACAAGCACTTGATATAAGCTGGAAGAACCACATAAGTAGTATTTACAAAATTCAGCCGTATAATTTTCAAGATTATATTTATATATGCATATAATCCGTACGTTTTATATAGAGATAGTGTTGTGCAAATTTATTGTTTTTTTTTCCTTATTATAACCTAATTAATGCTCATTAATGTAAAAAACAAATAATTCGAGATGATTAAGTTAAATGTTTTGAAAATTTATAATTTTGACAGATATAGAGATTTTATAAAAACATACAGAATTTCTTTGTATTGTCTGTTTATTGAACAAAATGAAATGGCGATGGCATGAAAAAATGTTGAATTTTGTACATAATTTATGGTCTTGCGTATGCATATATACTTACCGTTTTCACGCATCCATGCGAGCATATGTGCAGGCGTGTATTGCACGTAAAGTACATTGCGGGACTATTCTCTCTGGAGGATTATATTAATTAAACGTAATGCTAGAAGCCGCGAGAAATTAATCGCTTTTAGTCGCTATCTCGATCTCTCGTTAATAGCGCCGTTATTTCTTGATTATTCTCTCTTGTTCTATTTCTGCATCGTGGTTTTATTTACTTCTTTTTAGTTAGATGACAGAAGACAGAGAGAACGTAATGGAAATTTGGTTTCATAATCTCTATCGTGATTGGTGTGTATTCATAATATATGTATGAATAACATTTAATATAACATTATATAAATTATATATATATATATATATATATATATATATATATATATATACAAGTCGATTTGAATTCGATACTTTTTGCAACGTAAAGTTGGACATTTAGTATTTATTTGTTAATAATTCGTTAACTAAAAGTGTGTAAACGAAAAATCAATTCGTTTCGAAATGTGCAAACGGAAACCTATCGATTCATGTCATTTTGAGTATATCATTTTATATAGTACGTGATTTAAATTTATCTATATCTGACTCGATCGTCCTCGAAACTTTAATTGTTAACTTTTTAATTAAAAGTATGCAAACGAAAAATCGACTTGCTTCTGAATATGCAAACAAAAATCTATCAATTGAAACTAGTCAAATCTAATTTGTTTTGTTTTTGGGAGGCTGATGTGAAAATTTCAGCTCCCGCTAAAATTATTTTTTAAATAACTTTTTTACTAGAAATGTGCAAACGATAAGTAATGGAATGAATTATAGAAAATTAGTTTTTCCAAAAGTTAGGGAGCCATTTTCACACACGGTGGTCGTTAGCGAATAAAATCACGTTTAATCAAATCTTGTAAAAATCTTATTCTGTATCTCTTTTTTAAAAATCATAAATTTAATTCTAAAAATTTTATTTAAAGAAGAGGACTTAATATATAATGTAATTTAATTTTAACATATATTTTGTCACATACTGTAAAAAGCGCACCGTGTTTTCTTTTATTCATTCGGTAGATCGATAGGGAGAGGGCTTGTGTGCACGTGTACGAAAGGAAAGACATCGATGTTACGAAAGTTACGATAATTTTCAGCGTAATCGAACAGAGGTATTTTCTTCCTGATTTCCATTGTCCTCTGAGAGGAGAAAAGAACCAGGGGAGGTGAAGGCACGAACGGCAACGACTCCTTCGGCAAGCGATTGCGGTCCCGATCATTGATTCTCTCGGTTCTTCCCATTCTGCTGTCAACCAGTGGCATTTTTTCGTTCGTGCGCTAACCTTCGAAAAAACGAAGTCCTTCCGTGAAACGTGCCTCGGGCGCCGGAGCCAGAAACTCCTTCCGTGGCTTCTCACTCCTCGCCTTTACTTTTTTTACGTTTCGCTTTTTCCATACTGCATATTCACTTTCGTTGACTTTCTCGACTTCTACGCCTGGTAACGTCACGCGTAATATGTCAAGGATATAAAATTAATTGCGCAGGTAAATACGCGCGCACTCGCGTGCACATTAAAACAGTTACATCTACAACAAAGTTAACAGAAAATTTCCGCGGTATTTCTAGAGTAAGACGACGTACAAGAAATCCTGTCGGTGTTAAAGCGAGGAGCGCGGAAAGGATTTCTTATCTTTTAGGAAAAACGCAGCGACAATAATGAGGTAACGGAGCGTATCGAGAATGCGGATGTGCATCGAGATGCGTCCGACTCGGTTAAGGTTGATTTATCGTTCCGAGGACACTGCCAAATTGGCAATACCTGTCTCTACGGCTCGTTAGGCAGCCGATCGAGCATCGAAAAAGCTTTGATCCAGAATTTTGGATAATTCACTTACAATCGAGATACGAATACAATTTAAAACTCAGGGCAACTCGATAACAATGCTTCTCTTTTTTTTTGCCGTACAGTTAAACATATTTTTCAACGCGGAAAGAAATTTATTAAATTATTATTTATTACAGAATATACATTCATACTTATTGTCGAAGGGCAGAAACATTTTGAAAAATTTGTAAAAGTTGTTTTGTATACTTTACATTATTTTTGACGTCGATGAGAGAAAAAAGTTTCTTTCTCATTGCTAAAATACAGTAATTACAATAATAGGTGTTATCTAAATATTAGGTATATCTAAATATTTTTATATTCTGCGTGATGTGTCGGGCAAACAGTGAGTATTTGTCTTTTGATATGTGCACGCACTATAGCGTGGTGACGTAATGAGGACGAGTTACAGCTTCCGCGGCAGTGTTCCCTATAGATCCGTTTAACATCACCGGAAGTTGTAATAATTCTGACGATGGCGCGTTCCCTCTCTCGGGTGGCTGAGCAATTGCAAGACATAAACCAGATCGTTGAGAAAGATATACAACATACGCGTGAGATACACACCCGGGAGTAAATTGTATAAAGTTATAATTAATTTTTTTTTCGCAAGTATTTTCGTTCGCATAGCATTATCGAAGATTCACTCGTTACCTGCTTCATGGCTTTAATTTTTTCTTATCGACAATAACGATCGTAAGAGAATTTTTCAATATGAGAATTTTTAAAAGCTTTTTTATCCCAAGGGATAAAAATCGCCTGCATGTGAGAGCGAGGTGTTGAACGAAAATCCACGTACTTCGGTAAGTGGCAAATGTTAGAAATAGCCAGAGTCTATTATGATCAATGATTTTATATATGTCGATCTATATTTCTCACCACTTGAGTGCTAAAAGTGCCATTTGACATCGATCTGTAATAAATCGCGCACATTCGACGAGCATAAAAAATTAGAGAGAGAGAGAGAGAGAGAGAGAGCCAGCTGATAAAAGTTGCTAATTTTCTTAGATTATTGTTTCTTAAATAATAAAAACTGATGGAGAACAATTCAAATGAAAAGGCAATATTTTTATTGCTTGATTTAAAAAAAAAAATAAAAGTAGCTTTTTTCATGAATTATGTACAACATCTTTTCTAACTGTTTGGAGTCGCGAATCCTTGCAAGTGCCTTCGCATTACAGTATGTTTCTTTGACTGACTTCGTATTGTGAATCTTCATAAGTGTCTTCGTATTCTTATGCCGGTAAATGAAATTTTCCGGGCTGAGATGAAGAAGCTGTTGAAGCTATCTCGTACTTCGTTAGATATTGATTGACCGGGAGCAGCTTCGAATCAGAAGGCGAGGTGAAACGTTCTGTGACGAGAGCACTTAAGGAGATCGCGGAGAATGGAACGAAGAACTGTTTAGATAAGTAACATGGACATTGATAAAAACGCAACACCACTGAAAGTGCTTACTTTTGACGTTGAGTAGAAACGTTGTGTAATAAATGTAATATAGGTCGCGTTATCGATTATCCGTTCAACATCTATTAATAGACACCTTGCAGAATAGGACTTGAAAGCTATCGATCGCAGTATAAACGATAAAAGTTCGTCCCATTTCTTAATCCGCTACACATCGCTCTAACGTGTAACACTTTAGCATCAAAATTTAATTCGATTATCAAAATGTTTTTGAAAAAAAAAAAAAAAAACCGTTCTGAATCCTTTTCTGTATCTCTCTATACATCTTTATAAATCTTACTTAAATTTTTGTAATCTGGAATAAAAATTTTGAAACATACGCTATATCTATTTTTTGAATTTTAAAATATGTATACGTATCTACTTTTCGAATTGATTTAACACAAGTTTAATGCAAGGGATTAAATTTGATTCTCAAAGTGGAATCTCTTCTGACATTCTAAAATTGATCGGACAGCGTGTTGGTTCTCATTTGCGTGCAGTGTTTCGTCAGTGTTTATGCAAAGGCCACAGCGACAAGTTCGCTGCAAGTTTTCTACGATACGCCGTAAAGTTTTCTCGTGTAGTGTAACGTGCATGCGCAAACGGGTTGCATCGCTCATCGTCCACTTTGCCGGAGCGAAATGCACCGGGCAGATGCGTCAAATGCGTGTACGCATCCGCCCGTCCATTCCGTCATTATACTATCAGACGATGCAATTGCCAATTGGTAGTGCCGGGAGCGAATTTTCTCGACGTGCGTCCCTTCGCGCGCACTCCGGCGTCCCCCGTCAGCGTTTTTTTCAAAACGTCGATCTAGTCTGACGCCTTTCGAGAGAATGACGGAGAGGAACTCGTTCCGTGAATATGATAAAAGGTGGATGGCCGTTTTTTTTCTCTTTTTTTTTTTTCTTTTTTACTCACGACCGCGGGGTGAGTGACTTACAGATTACTGCTTGTATTTTATGTACGAGGGTGCATGGGATTAATATAATGTCGCGTTAACTTCTATTTGAAAGCAATGCAATTTGTATTATAAACTTTGTTTTTCATCATTAATAAGATACATGTTTCCGAATTGTATTTTCTAAATCAAAGTAAATCAAAGTAAATCGTTTACTTTATACGTTTGTTATTATTATAATATACAGGATGTGTCCCATTATTGTAATATACAGAATGACCGCCAAATATTTCGTGTGCTGGTTAAAGAGCCGACTAAACTGAATCGAAAAGTCCTTTACCATTTTGCAATTTTTGCAATAGTTGACAAGATATTAATTACTAAAAATCGATAAATATTGGGTTTCAATATTTTTTGCTCAAGTACTATCAACTTTACTACAGAAGAATTTTCTTTTTATAAAGCTCTAAGAATTTTTTTACAATTTTTTACCTATACCTTTTGGTACTGTATTTTCTTATTGGCAACTATTTTTACCAAAATGAGAAAAAGCGGTAAAAAATCCTCAGAATTCTATGAGAAGAAAGTAAACAATTTTTATCATTCGCTGTTTTTCTGCAAAGTTAATAGTAATAATGAGCAAAAATCATTGAAAAACAATATTCGGCGATTTTTAATAATTAATATCTTGTTAACTATTGCGAAAATTACAAAATAATAGAGGACTTTTTGACGCAGTTTAGTCCACGAAATATTTGGTGGTCATCCTGGGACACCCTATGTATATTTAAATTTTTAAAAGAAATGGCTTATATGTCAATATAAATTTTTTGCTGTATACTACTTGCAGTAAATATATATGAAAGGAATGGTTTTGCTGAAAATTGTTATCTGAAAATTTAATTAGACATAGATCCGAAAATAATTTTGTCGGACCATCAAAGTAATTATGTAGGACGCTCAAAATTGGCTGCTAGACTGTCAAAACTTTTTACAGCATTGCTTGAGTTTTCTACATAATTATTTTGATCCGACAAAATTATTTTCACATTTGTACCTACCTAAATTTTCAGGTATCTCAGCAAAATCTTTTGTGTAGCAAAGCTTTAAATTATCATAATTACACAAGCCTAGTTTAACGTCATTCCTCATCCCTGCAAACATTTGTAGATAGATTAGATAACACTGTTGTGCCATCTGTTTGTCATTTAATTTTCGGTGCTAACTCGTCGGATTATCCGTTGCTATCGACCGTCGCTTTCATTTGAATTCCGTCAATATGGACACATTAAACAAGTCAACGTACGCGCATACTATTTATCCTCGCGAGTGCTGATATTTATCCTCGCAGGCAACTTCACGTGTATATGTGAGACTTACGTTTTATGTAAATCTGGGGAACGAGACTTATTTCTTTTTTAAAATACAAGCGAGGGTATAACAACTAGGGTGCGAGGGTGAGCTTTGAGTGGCGTTAAACTTGAGGGAAATAGGATCGATCGGAGCGTGATAGAGAATTAAGGGTGCGTGTGCATGCAACGTTGGAAAAACACGGTATACCTTCTTGATAACTCTTATTAGGAACATTAAAATTATACGTTATTACTAGAAGTCATGCATTTTCGCGTCGACCGTACAACGTCGATTAATACTCGCGTTAATAATAAGCGATTAAATCTATAAGCGTGATTTAAAAAAATTTTATCAACAGTTTTACTGTATTTAAAAAATTTAAAGTATTTATGTGTGTGCGTATGTGTGACCGCGAGTAGTGTAAAAAAATATTTGACCTCGAATTTATCGAAGCATTCCCCTTAATAGGATTATTGGCAGTGCTTAACTTGTGGCATATTTCCTGTAGATATCTAACTTCTGAAAATGTGTTCACTTCAATAAATAAGCTATTCTCTGCATTACAAGTACCGAGTACGCGATCAGACAAATTTTACGGGTCTCTCTCTCTCTCTCTCTCTCTCTCTCTCTCCATCTCTACGCGTACTAGTAAAATTATGATGCTCGCCGCGCAATACGCCTCTGCGGAAGCGACTCGATCGAACTGTTTGCTTCTTGCGGTATAGGAAATTGGATCTGACAATACGCCGGTTCCTGAAAGCTCGTTCGAGATGGTCTTTTACCGAGTTTGTTTCTATGGCGAAGCAAATTACATTGGAACCGTGCCGGTCTTCCTCATCGTGCTGTTATTCGCGTCCGTTTAATCCACCCGATCGAAACGTTTACGCGCTTCTCTGCGGTTACCATCGAAAAATAATCGACTTATTACTTGGGCCCGTTGTGCCGATAAATGCAACGGCGGGAATCCTGCGGGCTATTCAGAGCGTGGCCTTCGCGGAAGAAAGATCGGAGTCTCCGTAAAAAGAGAAAAGGAAAAGAAACAAGGAGAATACACCGTGTATCATAATTATTGTCTCTCATTAAAAAATGAAATCGACAGATGCACGGACCCTTCCCTAAATGTCTACGATCGCATGAGCCTTAATGGCATTTCATTTGTAAATTATGTTTATTTTCGTTCCCCCCTCCCCCCCCCCCCCCCAGCGAAGTGTGAAGAAAAATTTGAAAATTGGACTAGAAGAGAATTCTCGCACGAACAGAACGCGTTGAATCACTGCGCGTTGTCTGACGACGTTTACGCGAGGGAACCGAGTAAACGCGAGTGTTTTATCGCTTTGTAACATAAGATACACCGGCGCGGCGCTTTGTAAGCTGCGAATTAATACCGTTCGTGGTCGATCACGATTTCGCGTCGAGTATCGCGCTAATTACACGAAGCTGAGCAAGTTCACGGTAACGTAACGCGAGAAGGTTACTGTTACTTTTCCCGATCCTTCCATCCCTGCTCCCCTCCCTTCCCCTGTTTCCTCCCCATCTGCTTCTTTGTCGTATTTCCCCCTTTCGATAGAACGGACGCAGCGATGGAGATAGGGAAGAAGAGGAAGAAGTCGAGGAAGGAGAGAAACGCGGCCCGAGAGGAAAGAGTTGGTCCTCCAACTGACATTCGGATCGCGATGCTCGTACATAACAGCGGTCCTCTTGCCGTTCTCCCCATCTCCATCCTCGCTTCCTCTCCTCTCCTCTCCTCTCCTCCCCTCCCCTCCCCTCCCCGCCTCTCTTGGATTCGTCGCTGAAACAGAGA
>NW_017304990.1:604607-607208 GCF_001594115.1 Trachymyrmex septentrionalis
CCCACCCCTCCCCGCCTCTCTTGGATTCGTCGCTGAAACAGAGAGAAGTGCAGCAGCCACGGCGGCAGCAGAAACATCGACTCTTGTGGGTTACAGGAGTTGCGGTACTGGTCTAAGGGAATTACCGTTAGAAGAGCTGCACTCGCCTTACGTACTTCCTAGACTCCATGTTACACATATATATATACCTGCGCCTTCTGCACGGTCTCTCTACGTATGCACCGGCACACGTACACGGAAGTACACGATAAACACGCACACGTAGGATTTTGCGCGCGCGATAATTCCATGTACAGTGCGTGCGTCAATGCACGCAGTGGCTTCCAGTTCCCGGCCGGGGGACGATATTCGTTCTTTTCCATTTGCCTCGCTTTCGCAGAGTGGAACTGGTAGCTGTTACGGCAGACGACTCTGTAGCATTCAATCCATTCGGACACTCGATCATCTTGGCGGATCGTACAGTCGGGCACATTGAGCTAAACTTTAGCGTTTCTGTGTCAAATTCGCGCCGCGCCGACGCGTTTCGCGGATGCGAGTCGAGTTTACTGCGGACGGAGTTCAGCGAACTGCATCGCGCGCGATATTGTTGCGAAGGTATCCTACTGTTCGAGGCAGCGTTGGAGAGAATGTAGCTACATTACGACGTGCGGAATGCGTTTTGAAAAATAATTATATTTGTATGTCGATGATGATCTCTATAAATACGAATAGGGAAAGGAATTTACGAGGTTGCAATATTGCACTTTCCGTTGCACTCGTAATTTAGTGACGTAACTCGTTAATAATAACGAATCGTGTGGATCCATGACGAAGTCAGCACATCATTCTGTTAATGGAAGAAAATAATGACAGTTCCAGTAGTACATTTTCATAGTTCTAGTTTCTTATCGAAATAGAAAAAGTTCCGCATCGCCTCTAAAGTACAAGTAAAAGAAAAATACCTATTTCCACTTTTAACTACAGTTCCATTTAACTACAGTCTTCTAGAAAAAAATATAGTTAATTTTAATAAATATTTAGTTCAATACTGCCAACTAAACATTTACTTAGAGTGAGTAAATATTTGTTCAATAAAAAAAAAAGATTGTTAAATCAAATTAACATTTCTTGCGTCAAGTAAATATATCTTTATATTTAATAAATATTTAGTTGGCAGTATATTCTAAATAAATATTCAACTAAATATTTATTAAAATTGACTATATTTTTTTTTCAGTGTATTAGTATTGCTCGAATTGTACCAATATGTGTAATTTAAAAACATAGTTCCAATAATTATCAACTTCAATAGATTTTAATGTAGAAGACTTTACGACACTTTGAAAAAAAAAAAAGTGTCGTGCTGATAATTTATTGCAACTTTAGCGATATTTCTCGTTAATTCGAGCAGAATTCCATGTTCCACAATGATTTTTTAAATTACATAGGAATTGTATGTATAATGAATTTACTTTTATAATTCGTACCGTTATCTCTTAAATAGATATACGCGAGTTCGCGGGTTATTCGTTCATTCGGCCATTATGAAATGAAGTCCGATGCAAAGAGATACGAAGGCACGTCGGAAAGGTGTCCGAAATATAGAGCAAACGGTCGCTCGCGGGAAATGGTATGTGAGATTAATCGTGCAGGCACGCGGGAACAAAGGTAAATAAAAAGTTCTTGCGGTGTGCGGTGCAACGCGGCATTTTCTCGTTGCCGTTGCCGCAACGATATTCCCACTTTGGTCCCACGTTCCGCCACACATTGTGCACGTCTGCCTGAAGTGCCTCCTCTTCTTCTTCTTCTTCTTTCCTCTCTCCCTCCTCTCTCCCCGCGTCTTTCTGCGTCCCTGAACCTCACACTTGGCCACTCGGTCATTGTTCGGCTTACAATGAACCGTTTCGATATATATCCTACGTGCACTTAAGTGCCCACACGTACGTGGCGAGCCGGTGCACTTTCTCTGTAAATGTGTGTGTGTGTGTGTGTGTGTGTGTGTGTGAGACGCCGCATATGCTTACGAGAAAGAGCGAGTAATATATATATATATTACCTTCTGTTATACTCAGCGCTTTAATTAGTACCGTAGCTTCTATGATCGGCAGAGTCAAAATCGACGTATAGCTTACCGCAAGACGCGCTACTGCAGAAGAGAAATATGATTGTGAAACGGTTCCGTCGGGGTTTCTGCTGCACGCCGTTCGGTCATTCCACACGCTCTTCGCTCGTGCTGACCGCATGCACGGAAAAGCACCGCGGTCTCGTTAATTCGTGCCGCGACTGCGGAACTAATAGCTCGCTTTCCGCCAAGGATATTAGGTACCATCGAAAGCCGACTTGTATTTCGAGACCTTTCGATGGCAAAGTTAAGTTTTCAACATATTAGGTTGAGTAAAAAGTCATCGCGTATTTTTTAGCTCAAAGTTGTATATACAATATCTTCGTCGATAATGAATGAAATTCAAATTTGAAAAAAGGGTTTTAAAGCTTGAAATCTCTACTTTTAAAAGCTTATCACATTTTTTAAGTTTATATGAGTTTGATAATTTTTACATACCAAAAACTACGAGCTGAAAAAGACGAAAAATTTTCTTCTCACTTTGTGGATTTGTAACGTGT
>NW_017304990.1:607306-613736 GCF_001594115.1 Trachymyrmex septentrionalis
CGACTTTTGATTACTGAGTTATCGCGGATTAAATAAAAGAATTATTTTGACTTTAATTGCTCATAACTCCATTAAAAATTGTCGTATCGTATAATTTAAAAAAGAGATTTTTAAAGCTGAAACTTTACTCTATTAAGATATATTTATATTGTTGGTAAGAAAGTAATTGCGGTTTTTACTGATAGATGTCTTTTAAAAAAACGCGATGACTTTTTACTTAACCTAATATAATGTTTTCAAGATATAATATTTTCAACTCTCTGCAAAGCGATACCGTATTATTTTTCTGACATGCAAGCGTTATATATTTGTGCAGTGATTTTTATTATTTTCGAATGATCGTTTTTGTACATGAAATTGATTTGTCCCTACGAATTAATGTGCTCTTCGAAGGTCGGAGCCATATTCGCGCGTATTCGATTGTCAATTGTCTTTAAATTAGAGTACGAACACTACGAACCGAAAATCTTGACCTCTTTTATGAATAGTTGATTGAATCGATAGACCTAAGCAAGTAATGGCTTCTCATTTTTTCCGTAGCCATCTTTATGTCACTTCGATGTAGGTCGTTAATGGTCGTTGATGTTTATATTACAATAAAATTAACAATTTAAGAAAAATACCTCGGTAATTGGTCAAGTCTTGCTTTATAAGCTTTGCTGGATTATGAAAGAGATTATAAAAAAAATGGTGAATAATAGAAACTGCTGGGATAATTAATCTCATTGGAGTTTTATTATCGGAGAAATTGAATTAGACGTTCTAATTGCCGTACCACTTAACATCTAGAGATTGAAAGCAGGTTATCCTATTCTTAAGAATTGAAAAATAGGATTATCTTTTGAAAGTACAATATAACTGGACTCAGTACTGATTATTAGAAACTTAAGATTCGATTACAGTTAAGGCATATACAAAGTTTCCGATTATCAAGGTTATCAAACATTCTAGAAATTCATACGTGTCTCGCTATTTTCGCTCGTCTCAACCCAACCGTGAACCGCGCATCAAATTAATATACAACCACATGCGACCGTTATATTAACGTAACGAATCGAGCGTATTCAGGGAAATACCTTTGTCGACCCTGACATAACGGAAGACACTCCGGGTATCCCCCTTGACCATCGAAAGCACGTAATCCTGCTCGGTCATGTAAAGCATGAAAAGGCACTACCAGACATGTACAAAATGCGCAGAGTTGTGCGCGCGAGATCAACAACGCGAGATCAACAAGAATTAGCTCCGCTCGCCTTACGTATATACGAGAATGAATTATTTCTGATCGCGCGTCGATTTTGCAACGTCCGATGCGAATTAATGAGCGTAAAGCGGATCGATTTCGAGCCGTTCTCTCGTCGTTTCGACTTTGCTTTTCGCGAACGTTATTACGAATCGCCTCGCCCGGAGCGAAGTCGTCGTTATACCATATATTGGCCACGCGAGCTAGATTAATTAGTTTACGATGCTAATTATTATCGTTACGGAACGGCCGTGAAAGTGTCGGACGATCGTATTTCTTTACGCGCTGAGAAAGAGTACATATTGTTTAGCGACACGCTTAGAGTCGACCTCGCGAAACGATTTTATTTTATTCCCGTCCGCGTGTGCGTCCGTCATCTTATTATGCGATCTTATGAAATCTTGCCATTTCGAAAAATATCTCTACTGTTCTCATTTAAAATTGTAATTGAACTGCGTTTAAAAAATTGCTGTTTTCAGTCGTTTCGAGTATACGCCAATGTATATACGAAGAATTGCTATTTCGAAATAACTTTCGTCGCCTCTTTGTCGAGCGTGAAATTGCAATTAAAAGCAGTTGTGATATCGATAACAATTTAGATAACAATTACGGCATCGAGGAATCGCTACTTCACAAGGAAAGTATCTTCACAAGTAAATTTCTACATCTCTTTTGTTTCTTTTTACGTTTCTTTTTACGCTACGTCCTTTTAGGGATCAAGTGTTGAAATGTTAAATGCTCGCTGAATTCCGCAGCTACAAAACGGGACTCGTAATGACCGCATAGTTAGCGCCGCGAAACTTTGCACGGCCACGTGCTCGTTAAGAGAGATACACACGCGTACGTGCGCGTGTTACACGCGCGAACATCGCACCCTTATTACACGAACATCATAACTGGAAATGGATATACGCTTATCCCTCTAACGTGTACGCGCCGACACCGATAAAAGTCGGTTGTAAGTCGGTGGCTGACCACGAGCGCATACCACTCGTTTGTAATTACGTGTACATTCTATAATTCACGCGCAGTACGAGCGATCGCTGCCGCACGACTCCTTATCTATCGGTTAAATCGTCTTGGGAGTCGTCCTGGAAGGTATATGAAACGTGTCATTTTTCGAGTATTGTAGTAACAATTATCGATAATATCCTTTCCTTATTACATAGTTTCATTCAACATAACAGCGGTCTGTTCCATATAAGCGTTAATCAAAATCTATAAAAGCTTAAAAGGGAAATTAATTTTCATAAGATTATTAAATTAAATATAATTTTAGATATTTCGGAGATTGTAGTAATTAATTTTCTCTTTGCATTGATTTGTAATATAAAATTATTGTCAATTTCATTGATGTCTCAGCATTCTTAAGGATTGACTTTAAATTAGTAAAAAAAAAAAAAAAAAAGTCTAAACGCCCCGAAAATTTCGGAGAATAAAATATATAGGCAACAACTGTGATAGACATTTATTGGTAAATTGTAATTTTATTCTGCCTGGAAGGATATGATTTTGCTAAAAATTTAGGTGGAACTGAAAATAATTCTTTTCGGAACCATCGAAATAAATGATGTGAGAAACTTAAACACGATGAGCTGTAAAATTTGGATACAACTAGTTTGAGCGTCTCGCGTAATTATTTTGTTAATTCGACAAAATTAGTGTTTAATTAAATCTTGAATTATTTCAACAAAAAACCGCCCGTCCTTCCCGTGCGGTTACGATCTTTCTACAATTTTGATACGTTTCCAGCACATCCCGATGTTAAAATTTAATCCGATCCCCATATTGTCGTAATTTAATCAGAACCCCCCCCCCCCATACCGAATGCCATTTTGGCTCACTCTGACCTACTCCGGCATACTTCGGCATAATTTGATTTATCTCAACTGTAATTCCGATAAACACACCCGGCATACTTGCGCCGCGGTGCACTCTCTGAGAAACGCGCGCCGGCACGTAACGAAATCTCGTGCGAAACCGCGCACGAATTTATGCGGCCGCGCCGGGGCGCCGTGGAAGGCCGACGAATAGTCGGAGTGAAAACACGTCGGTTGTATAAATTTCACATGGCGCGGGTGTGTACGCCGCATGCATTACGCGCACATCCACCGCCACGGATGCCACGCCCCTGTTACTGGAGGATCGTAACCTATCCGGGGGGGTTGCGGCGGTTAGTATGGTTATCATCGCATAATGTACACACTTGTAAAGTCTCACGTAATACGGACCGGCCGCCGAACGGAGATCGACCGGTGTGTACGAGTCTGCGAGCGTATCTCGCTTCGTAATTAGCGCCCGGAATACAAAGAGAGAGAGAGAGAGAGAGTGGGTGTGTGCACTCATTCGCGTATTAAACGTGCATGTAATACGGTAATATTTGCGCGTTTCGATGCAATTAAGCGACCCGTGGCTGTTCAGTTCTCACGAGTCCTTTCCCTCATTCTGCTCTCCACGCACGATACTCGCGATTGGTAGGGGACCGAACCGCACGTACGTGTGTATTGAAATATCGAACGAAGCGGCCGCTCTTGACTCGGGCGAATGTCGATTATTGCTCTGCCGAGGAAAGGCAACCTTCGGTGGATTCGCGGGTGGTCGCGGGAGCATGACATACGACGTGATAATTCTTCTGTTCCGCCTTCGAAGGGACTTTGTGTAATTTTGACGTTTCTGCCTTGAAGATTTATACTCGAGCGATTTTTACTCTTCTGGTTTGTCATTAGCGTTTCGTAATGACGGGCTTTGCTTTTTACGGCCTTTGGCCCGTCGTGCTTCGGAATAATTCAAATTTTGGCCAACGGCGAAATTCTTGAAGAAACAAGGTTTCGCTCTCTTTTATCGTCCTCGTCGATTTTTCGGAAGGTACACAGGTAAAGTGAAAAAAATTTCTTAAACTTTCCTAGGTAACTTGGGAATAATTTTCAGTAATCTATACTAGGGATATGTACGAATAGAAATATTTTGTCGTCTCTTCATCGTTCCAAAGACATTCCGGGCCTCGCTTATGTCGACGTTAGACTAAATGTGCTTACATTCGCTGAGTAGATATCGGGTTGCTGGGTTTTCGTTCTCGCTTCTCATTTCTTCCATCGCTACGTATCTTTTTTTACACGTGGTAGAAAATGTGAAGGTCTCCGTTCAGTCGAAAAGTTTTTTTTTTTTTAATTTCGTTCCATTACATGATATTGTTCATATTTTGCGACACGGCATTCTTGAAAACAATTAATACAATTCATATTTAATTAATACGATACCGTACATCATAACAATTTTATAACTATTAAAATTCCCGCAAAGGTTTTGTATTGAAATAAAATATAAAAGACGTTTGATATGTCGTAATCTTAAGTCACAGTCTTAAATTCTAATCTATGAGACAATAAATTACATCACCAGCCCCGTATATAAACTATTCTCGCGCGCGATAGTATGAATGTCATTCTTAGTAAACCTTAAGGCACGTTGCCGTTACTCTTATCGGATCACTAACGATGCTGACGGCGCTCAACGGCGACGACAGCACAATGTAAACCGTTGCGACTTGAAACCAAAGACGATCTCGAAAAGCAATTCAACACGAACGAAAAACGTCGAGCGCGCGCATACGTTCCATAGCCTCAGTTCGTCTTCTCTTCTCGAACGTAGTGGTTCGTTCTTTACGGCAGTTCTCTTCGTTCCAAGTTTTCATCATCAATTATATTGGTAATCGCGATTAGAGAAGTGACGATTGGACGTCTTATCAATCTCTCTCGTCTCGCTGATTAATTGATGATAATAGGAGACTTATCGTCAGATTTCACAGGTATCTGTTTTTCCATTTGACCACTAAAGAAAACATTGAATTTATCGTACTTTTTATCATATCACCGTATTATCGATTGACTTACTTTTTGTTAATCAATCGTTAATAGGCTCAAGCTTTGTTCTTGGTAACAATCATCCGATCGGTGGTGACAATGAAAGTGCTGTGTAGTTTCCACGTCCGCAGAGGTGTCGTGTCCCTGTCGTCGTCGTCGTCGTCGTCAGCAAAGTCGCTCGTGCGATCAATCAAGCTTCCAACAAAACCCGAATTCGTCACACAATGGATGGGGAAGCCTTCGAAGATACGCGGCCTTCTAGGAATTCTTTTATTTGGGTATACTTAACAAGAAATTACAATTAAAATTTATTCACGATTAAATCAATATATCAGTTATTTTTTTTTTCCATTATTTGATAGCTCCATTTTTTTTTCTATCTTCGTGAATTCTTCATTTCTCATGTTTTCTTTTTTTCTGCCACTTTTCCGTCTATTTACGGAATGCTAATTGCTTCACAAATCAGCTTTACAAATCTTTATAAACTTAATAATACTTTCACAATATCCTTACTCATCTTTATTTTACTTCGTCATCCTATTATCGGAAAAATCAGCTTCCATCTCGGGTTCTCGCATGACTCTTAAAACTAACGAGGCATCATAGGATAGGTAATTAGTTGTCGGAATTCATCAGTTATAACGTTTCACCTTGAACGCCACGAACAGTAAACTTGCGTTCGCAAGTAATCATACTTCTATTTGCACGTCATTAAAATTCTTACGCAACCGCGTGACAAAAACGCGATCGGTTTGCGGTTTTATCAAAAGTAACATCCATACTTCTTTGTGCAATTTAAGTGCAAAGTAGGTTTTTCTTTTCGAGAGGACGGTACGATACATTACGTCGGTATTACGGTATTATTATGATCGATAAATACTATACGAAGAGGCAATAGAGGGTGGTCTCGGAGGAGAAGTATCTGTACATATATACGTCGCACACAAATGGAAGCTGTAATACGTGCATTCAGCCATATTTAATGGCGATAACGGCTCCGCTAAATACCGATCTAGAGATTCTGTTTCCTTCGGGTAGCGCGATGGAATGATCCATGGATCGAATTGCAGCACGCAGTGCGATTGGGTAACCTCTTTCTAAATCTTTCTTATTTTTTTTTTAACGAGTAAATCTATATAAAAGACGTATTATCGCATACCATATATTTTTTAATATTTACTATTAATTCTTAATTTATTATAATACAGGAATTGTTTATTAATGAATAATCTGTCTTCTAATAACATTATTTTATTGTAATTCAGTTAAACGATAAATGAAAATAATGACGGTATTTGCTGAGCAAGTATCTCGTATATATATATAT